>NC_084577.2:18920086-19072586 GCF_033978685.3 Nerophis lumbriciformis | reverse complement strand
ACACAGATGGTTGTGGGCGGCGTATTCAATGTTTGTTTTTGTCTTCTGAGAAAGCTCAGAAGTTGGTAATGTTTAGAACATTCTATGTGCCAGGAAACACGTTTGGGCTTGTTATGTTTACACTTTGTTTTTCCCCCCAAATATCCTCTACACATCATTTTAGAGTTTGGGTTCCACATATTGTCTGCAGGGACAAAAGTGAAGCGAAAGACGACGTGATCGGACAAAAAGGCAACGCGAATAGTAATTCTGGACTATTTCTGTCCGAGGTCTGTCTTTGGGAACTTTGGGAAGCTTCTACACAAACACCAAAGTCAAAATAATTGCTCTCCAGTCGAAATTTAGGGTTCAGCAGTCTGTGGTTATGAAAACTTGTTGAATTTGGATGTGCGTCACATCATTGTCTAAACAAATCAAATCTGACGCAACCCAGACTACATAACTTGTTGTAACAGAGGAAGACCAGAACGATTCCAGAAATATGCAACGGTATGATTCAAACCTTTTACTAAGAAGGTGAAGCACATTCGAGAATCCAGTTAATACGGGGAAAACACGTCTAGAGATGTGTGAAACAAATGCCAATTTATCTATAAATCTATAAAATAACCTATGAAAAAAAATCAAGCTAATACTGTACATACTATACAGCAGACCTGGCCCGTCAAGCTTTTCAATCTGGCCCGCCGGACATTCCCAAATATTTATTTTAAATCTTAAATAACATCAAAACTGTAGCTGCCATTATGATGTGCAGTGATATTTTAAAATGACCGTAAGTCTTGAACTATACAAAGTATTTTAATGGTTGGAATCTGCGCTTTTGCATGATATACTAGTTACTATGGTAATCTAATTAGTTCATACTTGCCAACCTTGAGACCTCCGATTTCGGGAGGTGGGGGCGGGGGGGAGGGGGGGGCGTGGTTAAGAGGGGAGGAGTACATTTACAGCTAGAATTCACCAAGTCAAGTATTTCATATACTGTATATATATATATATATATATATATATATATGTAAGAAATACTTGACGAAATACTAAGTCAAGTATTTTATATATATATATATATATATATATATATATATATATATATATATATATATATATATATATACACACACATATATATATATAAGAAATACTTGACTTTCAGTGAATTCTAGCTATAGATATATATTTCTTTTATTATATATATCTATATATAAGAAATACATGACGAAATACTAAGTCAAGTATTTCATATATAAGAAATACTTGACTTTCAGTGAATTCTAGCTATAAATATATATTTATTTTATTAGATATATATATATATATATATATATATATATATATATATATATATATATATATATATATATATATATATATGTATATATATATATATATATATATATATATATATATATATATATATATATATATATAAAATAAATACTTGAATTTCAGTGTTCAATTATTTACACATATACACACACATAACACTCATATACTCATTGTTGAGTTAAGGGTTGAATTGTCCATCCTTGTTCTATTCTCTGTCACTATTTTTCTAACCATGCTGAACACCCTCTCTGATGATGCATTGCTGTGTGGCACGCACAAAAGTGCTTTCATCAAATGCACTAGGTGGCAGTATTGTCCTGTTTAAGAGTGTCACAACATTGCTGTTTACGGCAGACGAACTGCTTTACGATAGACAAAAACGTGACTGCTGTTGTTGTGTGTTGTTACCGCACTGGGAGGACGTTAATGAAACGGTCTAACAATAAACCCACATAAGAAACCAAGAACTCGCCCTCCATCATTCTACAGTTATAACGTGATTGGGCAGGTACGCTGTTTATATTGTGGGTTAGCGGACTCAGGTCCGCATGGACCTGAGTCCGCCTGAATTTCGGGAGATTTTCGGGAGAAAATTTGTCCCGGGAGGTTTTCGGGAGAGGCGCTGAATTTCGGGAGTCTTCCGGAAAATCCGGGAGGGTTGGCAAGTATGAATTCGTTACTATGGTAATCTAAGTCACAGCAGCCCAGACGAGGCACCAAGGAGTGTGGGTGGGGAGCGTTTCCACAGAGTGTTTCCAGAGCGGCCAGTCTGAAATGTGGGTGTCAGCGACAGACGCGGAAGGAGATTTTAACAACTAAGTTCTAAAACTTAGTGATATATCAGATAAATCAGATTGTAGGAGTTTAGTTTTTTTACCCTTCGCTTACATATTTCGCTGTTTGTTGCATTTTTGTTGTGTTTTGCTTGATCTCGGTCCACGAGAGGCAGTGTGACGTTCATATGTTGTCAATAATCAGTGTTTTATCGTTCATAGTTAATATTGTAAATCCCACGTTCTTTATTTTCATGTACATTCTGGGTGTCCCATTCAGTAAAAAATTTTAAAATTCCATTCCGTTTTTTTAGGCGGTCTTTCATAACGTTTTCAGCATTCAATCAGACATTATTATGAGGTTTTGTATTAGTGTTCCTAAAAATGAGCGAGACACATGTTTTTCTATAAATTTGCCCCGCCCCCAATCAAAATAATTGCCCAGGCCTGCTATACACCATTGTATTATTAAGTTTTGCACTCATAGGGCCTGATTTACTAAGATCTAAATAATTTGCGCTAAACAGCGTGTGTAATCTATAAGATAGCATGTACTTGAATGGGCGTGTGATCGACTAAGACTGTGTGTGCAATTGAAAAGTGGTGCAGACAGCCTTATTTAAATGAGGATTTTGCGTGTACGATACGGGGCATCACTATGGAGACACTCATTTACTGCAC
Source organism: Nerophis lumbriciformis (assembly GCF_033978685.3). Lineage (NCBI taxonomy): Eukaryota > Metazoa > Chordata > Actinopteri > Syngnathiformes > Syngnathidae > Nerophis > Nerophis lumbriciformis. Next base: position 19,069,803 of record NC_084577.2, on the reverse strand, counting down.
ATGCATGTGGCATTTTGATATGTTTTCAAACATGCAGGAGACATGAATCACTTTTTATGGGCATTTTAGTAGCAGTGCAGTGTAATTACATTGCACCACTTTTTTTGTTCTTACCATTGAAGGAGTATGGGAGCGAGACTGCACTACTGTGCTCAAGACGCAAAAAATGTATACTTCAAGAAGTTTTTTTTTTTTATCATATCGGATATATGTCAGTAATATACAAAATATTTTATTTAAAAAAGGAATGTAATTAAAAATATTAAATTACAACAAAATGCATCAATTGATTTTGTTTAACTCAGCCCCTTAAGTCATATAATAGAACTATACAGTTATAAAAGGATGTTGCTGAATAGACGATACGTCTAATATTTTTTAAATCTATTTTAAGCACAAAATAGTGCTTCGAAAACGGTGATGAGTGTTGATAAATCACATTGCGCATGCTATATAATATATTTGCATTTTGTCCTCTCAGTTTTGTGGGCGTTTTGATTTTCAGCATATATTTTCATTATCAAACAACACAGAAATGCAAATAGACTATATATGTCAGTAATATACTGAATATTTTATATAAAAAATAAATGTAATTAAAAAATAATAAATGACACAAAAATGCATCAATTGAATTTGTTTAAATCAGCCCTTTAAAGTCATACAATAGAACTATACAGTTTTAAAAGGATGTTGCTGAATAGACGATGTGTCTAATATTCTTTATTTATATAAAACGCAAAATAGCGCTTCCAAAACGGTGATGAGTGTTGATAAATCACATTGTGTGTGCTGTATAATATATTTGCATTTTGTCCTCTCAGTATCGTGGGCGTTTTGATGATCAGCATATATTTTGCATATCAATCAACACAGATATGCAAATAGACTGTATATGTCAGTAATATACTGAATATTTTATATTAAAAAAATTAATGTAACAAAAAAATACTAAATGACACCAAAATGCATCAATTGAATTTGTATAAATCAGCCCCTTTAGTCATACAATAGAATTATACAGTTATAAAAGGATGTTGCTGAATAGACGATATGTCTAATATACTTTATTTACTTAAAGTGCAAAATAGTGCTTCCAAAACGGTGATGAGTGTTGATAAATCACATTGTGAGTGCTGTGTAATATATTTGCAGTTTGTCCTCTCAGCATCGTGGGTGTTTTGATGATCAGCATATATTTTGCATATCAATCAACACAGATATGCAAATAGACTGTATATGTCAGTAATATACTGAATATTTTATATTAAAAAAATTAATGTAACAAAAAAATACTAAATGACACCAAAATGCATCAATTGAATTTTTTAAAATCAGCTCCTTTAGTCATACAATAGAATTATACAATTATAAAAGGATGTTGCTGAATAGACAATATGTCTAAATATTTTTTATTTATATAAAGCGCAAAATAGTGCTTCCAAAACGGTGATGAGTTTTGATAAATCACATTGCACAAGCTGTGTAATATATTTGCATTTTGTCCTCTCAGTATCCTGGGCGTTTTGATGATCAGCATATATTTTGCATATTAATCAACACAGGGATGAAAATAGACTGTCTATGTCAGTAATATACTGAATATGTTATATTAAAAAAATTAATGTAACAAAAAAATACTAAATGACACCAAAATGCATCAATTGAATTGTTTTATATCAGCCCCTTTAGTCATACAATATAATTATACAATTATAAAAGGATGTTGCTGAGTAGACAATATGTCTAAATATTTTTTATTTATACAAAGCGCAAAATAGTGCTTCCAAAACGGTGATGAGTTTTGATAAATCACATTGCGCATGCTGTGTAATACATTTGCATTTTGTCCTCTCAGTATCCTGGGCGTTTTGATGATCAGCATATATTTTGCATATTAATCAACACAGAGATGCAAATAGACTGTCTATGTCAGTAATACACTGAATATGTTATATTAAAAAAAATAATGTAACAAAAAAATACTAAATGACACCAAAATGCATCAATTGAATTTGTTTAAATTCATTTGATGCGGTATGGCGTAGTGGGTAGAGCAGCCGTGCCAGAAATGCAGGTTCGCTCCCCGCCTCTTGACATCTAAATCGCTGCCGTTGTGTCCTTGGGCAGGACACTTCACCCTTGCCCCCGGTGCCACTCACACTGGTGAATGAATGATGAATGAATAATAGGTGGTGGTCGGAGGGGCCATAGGCGCAAACTGGCAGCCTCGCTTCCGTCAGTCTACCCCAGGGCAGCTGGAGTAGACTCTGTGAGCGCTTTGAGTATCTAATAATAGAAAAGTGCGATATAAAATCTAGTCCATTATTATTATTATTATTATTATTATTATTAAATCAACCCCTTTAGTCATACAATATAATTATAGTTATAAAAGGATGTTGCTGAATAGACGATATGTCTAATATTTTTTATTTATATAAAGCGCAAAATAGTGCTTCCAAAACGGTGTGTTGATAAATCACATTGCGCGTGCTGTATAATATATTTGCATTTTGTCCTCTCAGTATTGTGGCCGTTTTGATGATCAGCATATATTTTGCATATTAATCAACACAGAGACGTCTCATTCTGCTCACTCAACAGAGGCAATCCACTTTGCAGACTTTTAGTAGATCAGCTTTGCGTGTGCTATCACGTTTGCACATGCTTTAGTACACGCAAACCTTTCGTAAATCAGGCCCATCGTGTTCGGTTTTTAGTTTGCGTCATATTATTTTCCAGTTCCTGATTTGGATCGTTGGCAGCAGCTCGGCTTTGCACCGATGCCGCAGATGTGTGGAATTAGTAATCAGAACTATTTGAGTTGAGCTGCAGTGTTTACTCATAGTTGGATCACTGCACGTGTTTTTCTGCAACGCTACAGGTACAGTATGTGTGTAACCCCACGTTGGACTCTTAACTTTTACACAATGCTGCCTGTTGCATCCTCGTAAAATATCTATTGCTCTATAAACCTCGTCGTGCACATTTTTCCCCCACGTCGTGCCTCCTCAGCCTGCCTTCTTGTTTTTGTCTTCCTTTCATGTTGGTGTTGTGATGTTTCTCCTGAGCAATAAAGACTATTTTTGACTGCACCTGCAAAGATTCAATGGTATTCTGGGGCTTGTAGAGCACACTGTGACACTTAGCATCGGCATGGCGCTTTAGTAGAACTGAAACTCCTTCATTTAAATCAATTTTTGTTGGACTGTTCAAACATTGTTTTTTTGTAGTAATAAAATCCATGTACTGGGCAAGCTGGCTCATATTTCTCTATTTTACCTTTCTGCTATGCTTACAGTGTGTCAGCGTAAGAACAGACATGTCTTGTCATGATGCGCATGCGTTAATGATGTTAAATTTATATTACTGCATTAATCGTTAATTAATAAACGTTAACGAAAGTTTTCTGAAAGTCCTAATAAAAATGAAAACATTTTTTATCTGAACACATCATGTACAGTAGGAAAGAGATCTAAATGGCCCCCCATTCCTGGGTGGATCTCACATGAGAGGAAGAGGGTTAGGGGGTTAATCATTTTGTAATGCAGTCTGCTGAAAACGATGAAAAGCGCCACCCTACATATAGCAACTGACGCCGTGGTCAAAAGTTGGAATCTCCACAAAACACATTTTAAGATATTCAACATGTCTGCCATCTGGCGGCTAAAGTGGATAGTGCACCCCCCCCCCCCCTCAATTTGTAACGTTTCATGTGTCAGGTACACTGTGATGGATTGGGCCGTATGAATCGCCTTCCTCTTGTATAGTGAACTCAGACATCATAACGATGTACAATTTACTGTGTATATAATTGAACAGGGCAGCACGGTGGAAGAGGGGTTAGTGCGTCTGCCTCACAATACGAAGGTCCTGAGTAGTCTTGGGTTCAATCCCGGGCTCGGGATCTTTCTGTGTGGAGTTTGCATGTTCTCCCCGTGACTGCGTGGGTTCCCTCCGGGGACTCCGGCTTCCTCCCACCTCCAAAGACATGCACCTGGGGATAGGTTGATTGGCAACACTAAATTGGCCCTAGTGTGTGAATGTGAGTGTGAATGTTGTCTGTCTATCTGTGTTGGCCCTGCGATGAGGTGGCGACTTGTCCAGGGTGTACCCCGCCTTCCGCCCGATTGTAGCTGAGATAGGCTCCAGCGCCCCCGCGACCCCGAAGGGAATAAGTGGTAGAAAATGGATGGATGGGGGGATGGATAATTTATGTTGTGTACAAGGTGTATTTATAATATGTTGTGCAAAGGAAATGTTATATTTTTTGGAAGCTCATCTTGTATTTGACATTGTTTATAGGGTGAGGCGCAATAAGTGTTCAACTTCAGCCTAAACCATAAGGCCATGCAGAATAAGGCATTAATAAGTACTTAATAAGGACTAATTAAAGGCCTACTGAAATGCGATGTTCTTATTTAAACGGGGATAGCAGGTCCATTCTATGTGTCATACTTGATCATTTCGCGATATTGCCATATTTTTGCTGAAAGGATTTAGTAGAGAACATCGACGATAAAGTTCGCAACTTTTGGTCGATGATAAAAAAGCCTTGCCTGTACCGGAAGTAGCAGACGAGTAGCGTGACGTCACAGGTTGTGGAGCTCCTCACATCCGCACATTGTTTACAATCATTGCCACCAGCAGCGAGAGCGATTCGGACCGAGAAAGCGACAATTTCCCCATTAAATTGAACGAGGATGAAAGATTCGTAGATGAGGAAAGTGAGAGTGAAGGACTAGAGGGCAGTGGGAGCGATTCAGATAGGGAAGATGCTGTGAGAGGCGGGTGGGACCTGATATTCAGCTGGGAATGACTAAAACAGTAAATAAACACAAGACATATATATACTCTATTAGCCACAACACAACCAGGCTTATATTTAATATGCCACAAATTAATCCCGCATAACAAACACCTCCCCCCTCCCGTCCATATAACCCGCCAATACAACTCAAACACCTGCACAACACACTCAATCCCACAGCCCAAAGTACCGTTCACCTCCCCAAGGTTCATACAGCACATATATTTCCCCAAAGTCCCCAAAGTTACGTACGTGACATGCACATAGCGGCACGCACGTACGGGCAAGCGATCAAATGTTTGGAAGCGTACTCACGGTACCGTGTCTGCGTATCCAACTCAAAGTCCTCCTGGTAAGAGTCTCTGTTGTCCCAGTTCTCCACAGGCCAATAGTAAAGATTGACTGTCATCTTTCGGGAATGTAAACAATGAAACACCGGCCGTGTTTGTGTTGCTGCAGTCGGCCGCAATACACCGCTTCCCTCCTACAGCTTTCTTCCTTGCTGTCTCCATTGTTCATTGAACAAATTGCAAAAGATTCACCAACACAGATGTCCAGAATACTGTGGAATTTTGCGATGAAAACAGACGACTTAATAGCTGGCCACCATGCTGTCCCAAAATGTCCTCTACAATCCGCGACGTCACGCGCTGACGTCATCATACCGAGACGTTTTCAGCAGGATATTTCGCGCGAAAATTAAAATTGCACTTTAGTAAGTTAACCCGGCCGTATTGACATGTGTTGCAAGGTTAAGATTTCATCATTGATATACAAACTATCAGACCGCGTGGTCGGTAGTAGTGGGTTTCAGTAGGCCTTTAAGAGCCGATATGTTACTAATTTGCATGTTAATAAGCAACTAATTAATGGTGAATATGTTCCCCATACTAAAGTGTTACCGAAGATTATAAAACAAACTTTCGGACAGGTGTGATGCCAGTGTGGCGACAGTGTGCATGTCACATGTTGCTCACATGCGGTCCAAGAAATGTTACGGGAGTTTGTGCGTTTGTTTAGACACATAAAAAATTACAACGGTCACAGGTTCATTCGCGTGGTGTCCATCAAAATCAGAAGGAATGAAGAAGGACTACACTCCATTTGAATAGACCATTGTCATGCGCCACCCAGACTGAGCACGACTAATTGTCAGTACAACCATGGCCTAGGGCTTGAACTGCTGGTGGGAGATAACCGTTCGCCATTTGGCTTGTGACATACTTACTAAAGCAGAAGCCATCTTCTTTTGGAAATGAGTACGTGCAGTAGCAAAATGAAGAACTTATGTTTCGGGACTCTGTACTTGCTGGTCAAGTTGCCAACTCTGCTAAGCACAGAAGGAATTAGCTGGGCTGGAACAAGCATTGCCCGGTGATGCGTAGGTCCTGCTGTGTTGAGATTATTTCTTCTTAGAACGACACAGCTGGTTGACTCTGTGTGTGTGTGTGTGTGTGTGTGTGTGTGTGTGTGTGTGTGTGTGTGTGTGTGTGTGTGTGTGTGTGTGTGTGTGTGTGTGTGTGTGTGTTCTTGTATTTCTACCCTTATTAAGACATGAACAAGGAAAAGTACCTTCCATATGAGGAGCGGTGAACAAGTTAGGACATAAATCATGGTCCCAATACGGAAAACCATTGCATCTAATAGAGAATGTCTCATTTGCACCCCTGGTGGTGAAATCTATCAACATTAGGGTGGTCCCAAAAAGGAGGGATTTTTCAAATCGACTGTGTGTCGGTTTTAAAAGTGCTCCCCCTCTGGCCAACATCTGTAATAACAAGTGTGTATAAGAAATGTAAATGTGCCCCCTTTAGCCAAAATTAATTTAAAAAAATGTTTTAAAAAATGTATATTGAGACATACTAAATAATGAAGATTAAAAACCAATTACAAACAAAAGATTCAAAAAAATGAATTAACTAAAAGCAGTCTTTTTCTCACAATGTGTCAACTTTATTCTTATAAAATTGGCAACAATTTCTCATAGTCTTTCTGTTTCTGTAATATTGCAATATTTTCTCGTAAAATTATGACTTTTTCATGTAAAATTATGACTTTTTCATGTAAAATTAATACTTTTTAATACAAAATGGTGACATTTGTCACATAAAAGTCTGACTTTTATCACAACACTGCCAGTTTTTTTGTTCTTGTAAAAGAGTGACATTTTTTGAGTAAAATGATGACATGTCATAATTTTGCCAAGTGAAATTACGATTATTATTATAATATTGCCAACATTTTTAAGTTTTCTTATACAATTTTGACTTCTGTCGAGTAAAATTAAAAGCTTTTCTTGTAAAATTGTGACTGTTATTGAGTAAAATTCCAACTTTTATTATAATATTGCACAAATGTTCAGTTTTTCTTGTAACATTTTGACTTGCGTAGGCATTATTCAGAGGTCTCAAGAAGGTAACAAATACAAGAATGTGTGTGTTTGTGTGTGGGTTCTTGTATTTTTCCAGCCTTCTTGAGACATCAACAAGGAAAAGTACCGTCCATATGAGGAGGTGTGAACAAGTTAGGACATAAATCATGGTCCCAATACGGAAAACCATTGCATCTAATAGAGAATGTCTCACTTGCACCCCTGGTGGTGAAATCTATCAAAATGAGGGTGGTCCCAAAAAGGAGGGATTTTTCAAATCGACTGTGTGTCGGTTTTAAAAGTGCTCCCCCTCTGGTCAACATATGAAATAACAAGTGTGTGTAAGACATTGAAATGCGCCCCCTTGGGGCAAAATTAATAAAAATAAAAATAAATTCAATTTATGTACAGACATACTGTAATAACTTTAAGTAAATAATGAAGATTAAAAACCAATTACAAACAAAAGATTCAAAAAAAGAAATGAACTAAAAGCAGTCTTTTTCTCACAATGTGTCGACTTTATGAGAATTTGTTGCCAATTTTATAAGAATAAAGTCGACACATTGTGAGAAAAAGAATGCTTTTAGTTAATTTATTTTTTTGAATCTTTTGTTTGCAATAGGTTTTTAAAAGAGTCGTAATTTTACTCGACAGAAGTCACAATTGTATAAGAAAACTTTTAAATTTTGGCAATATTATAACAATAATCCGAATTTCACTTGGCAAAATTATGACAAAAGTCATAATTTTACTCAAAAAATGTCACTCTTACAAGAACAAAAACAAATTGGCAATATTGTGATAAAAGTCAGACTTTTATGTGACAAGTGTCACCATTTTGCATTAAAAAGTAATAATTTTACATGAAAAAGTCATAATTTTACAAGAAAATATTGCAATATTACAGAAACAGAAAGACTGAGAAATTTTTGGCAATTTCATGAGAATAGTCTTTCTGTTTCTGTAATATTGTAATATTTTCTTGTAAAATTATTAATTTTTTTTAATGTAAAATTATTACTTTTTAATGCAAAATGGTGACATTTGTCACATAAAAGTCTGACTGTTATCACAATATTGCCAATTTTTTTGTTGTTCTTGTAAGAGTGACATTTGTTGAGTAAAATGATGACTTTTGTCATAATTTTGCCAAGTGAAATTCCGATAATTATTATATTGCCAAAATTTAAGTTTTCTTATACAATTGTACTCTGTCGAGTAAAATAAATGATAAATGGGTTGTACTTGTATAGCGCTTTTCTACCTTCAAGGTACTCAAAGCGCTTTGACACTACTTCCACATTTACCCATTCACACACTGATGGAGGGAGCTGCCATGCAAGGCGCTAACCAGCACCCATCAGGAGCAAGGGTGAAGTGTCTTGCTCAGGACACAACGGACATGACGAGGTTGGTACTAGGTGGGGATTGAACCAGGGACCCTCGGGTCGCGCACGGCCACTCTTCCACTGCGCCACGACTCAAATTGCCAAAATGTTAAGCTTTTCTTGTAAAATTGCGACTGTTATTGAGTAAAACTCCAACTTTTATCATAATATTGCACAAATGTTCAGTTTTTCTTGTAACATTTTGACTTGCGTTGGCATTATTCAGAGGTCTCAAGAAGGTAAGAAACACAAGAATGTGTGTGTGTGTGTGTGTGTGTGTGTGTGTGTGTGTTTGTGTGTGTGTGTGTGTTCTTGTATTTCTACTCTTCTTGAGACATCAACAAGGAAAAGTACCTTCCATATGAGGAGCGGTGAACAAGTTAGGACATAAATCATGGTCCCAATACGGAAAACCATTACATCTAATAGAAAATGTCTCATTTGCACCCCTGGTGGTGAAATCTATTAAACTTAGAGTAGGTCCCAAAAAGGAGGGATTTTTCAAATCGACTGTGTGTCGGTTTTAAAAGTGCTCCCCCCTCTGGTCAACATATGAAATAACAAGTGTGTCTAAAAAATGTAAGTGCTCCCCCTCTGGCCAACATATGTAATAACAAGTGTGTGTAAGAAATTTAAATGCGCCCCCTTTGGCCAAAATTAATTTAAAATTTAAAAAAAAAAAATGTATATAGAGACATACTGTAATAACTTGAAGTAAATAATGAAGATTAAAAACCAATTACAAACAAAAGGTTAAAAAAAGAAAATTAACTAAAAGCAGTCTTTCTCACAATGTGTCGACTTTTTTCTTATAAAATGGGGAACAATTTCTCATATTCTTTCTGGTTCTGTAATATTGCAATATTTTCTTGTAAAATTATGACTTTTTCGTTTATAATTATGACTTTTTCATGTACAATTATTACTTTTTAATGCAAAATGGTGACATTTGTCACATAAAAATTTGACTTGCATCACAATATTGACTGGTGAACAAGGTAGGACATAAATCATGGTCCCAATACGGAAAACCATTGCATCTAATAGAGAATGTCTCATTTACACCCCTGGTGGTGAAATCTATCAAATTTAGGGTGGTCCCAAAAAGTAGGGATTTTTCAAATCGAATGTGTGTCGGTTTTAAAAGTGCTTCCCCTCATGGTCAACATGTGAAATAACAAGTGTGTGTAAGAAATTGAAATGCGCCCCCTTGGGACAAAATTAATAAAAAAAAAAAGTTTTTAAAAAATGTATATAGAGACATACTTTAATAACTTGAAGTAAATTCTGTTTCTGTAACATTGCAATTATTTTCTCGTAAAATTATGACCTTTTCATGTAAAATGGTGACATTTGTCACATTAAAATCTGACTTTTATCACAGTATTGCCAGTTTGTTTTGTTGTTCTTGTAAAAGAGTGACATTTTTTTAGTAAAATTATGACTTGTGAAATTCCGATTATTATTATAATATTGCCAAAATGTGTAAGTTTCCTTATACAATTGTGACTTTTGTCCAGTAAAATTACGACTCTTTTCATAAAATTGCCAAAATGTTAAGCTTTTCTTGTAAACTTGCGACTGTGTAGTAAAATTCAAACTTCTTGTCATGTCTGTGTGATGATGTTTTGTTTTAGTCATGTTCGGTTTTGTTTTTGGACTTTTTGTGCACTTTTGTTTTTGTCACCAAAGCAAACATTAGTTTTCACCTGTCACGTCACGCACCTGTTTCACGTTTTGAGTCACGCACCTGTTTTCACTAATCATGTCTGTAGTATTTAAGTTCATTGTTTTCAGTTTGTCTTGCTGGCGACATCCGGATTCATACCCCTGTCACACTCTGTTTACCTCTGCGCACTTCATAGTCCATGCCAAGTAAGTTTTTGTTTATTAATGCCACAGTTAGTGTTTTTGTTTCATTGTTCACAGTTTCTGCCTATGTGCAAGTTTTGTTTTCAATAGCCTAGTTTTGTACCTCCGCCATTGTGTGCGCTTTTCGTTTGTTCTTTTTTGATATATTAAATAAAATATGTACTCACATTACCGTCTCGCCCGAGCCAACTTTCCGTTGCCTTCCGGAAAAGCAAACACCCAGGACCAAGTCGTGACACTTCTATCATAATATTGCACAAATGTTCAGTTTTTCTTGTAACATTTCGACTTGCGTTGAGTGAAATTACGACTTTTGTTATAATACTGTCAAAATTCTTAGTTTTTCTTGTGAAATTATGACCTTTAATCGTTTGGAATTCCAACTAATTTTTCACAACAAGCTTTTTAATATCCGCATCGTATGTATATATTATTAATGTTGTAAATAGAAATCTTTATATATCTAGAAAGGGTGGTCCTAAAGAGGTCAGCATTATTCGGAGGTCTCAAGAAGGTTACAAATACAAGAACGTGTGTGTGTGTGTGTGTGTGTGTGTGTGTGTGTGTGTGTGTGTGTGTGTGTGTGTGTGTGTGTGTGTGTGTGTGTGTGTGTGTGTTTAGCGACAGCACTCTGGATACAAGACCTGATGTGGTTTGCTGCCCTGAGTTCTCTCACAGGATGACCTTTTGTCCACCTTACGCACTCCAGATAAAAGTGGTACATTCATTAAACCGGAAACCACTGAACAAGCGCGGAAACAAACTAGACTCCCAATTACACAATTTGAATGGTCATCAGGTGTACTCTATGAGCGGCACCACGGCCTAAAAGATAATCCTCCTATATGTAACGCTTGAAACTGATGCTGCGTTGTCCTTTTTTTGCAACACACTTTGGTAGGCCGTTTTCCAGTTGTTATGGCAACTCGGAAAACATCATTTTGAAATAATGGTACACAGTGTGCCTGTATGGCCTTTGTCTCCTTCTACTCTAAAAGAGCAGCTGGATGATTAAAGTCACTCACTAAAATACGTTTTGCGACAGCCTCTAATGCCCCTCAGGAACTAAATCACCGCCGAAAAAATGTACATCAAACTTTAGATTCTCTTCCCGCAGCCACCATAGAGTAAACTCATTTTCTTTGAGGGCAACATTGCAGTTGTGGCTGCCCTCAAAGGGCCGCTTAGAACTGAATCATTTATCAATATAAATGTGAAAGGATTTGCCTGAAGATACTGAACTATCACACGATTGCCGATGCATTGGGTTACTGGATGTTTTTCTTCACATCAGTAGATTTTACCGTAAAAAACTGGCAGCGAGTTGATTATTTATTTTTTTTACAGCATATTACTGTAAATGGAGAAACGGTACCAGAGTTTTCTTACGGTATAATTCTGGTGACGGGAATCCCAGTTGTTTTTTTTACCTGAAAATGTATGGTTGTTGTTTTTCAGTTAAAGTTAAAGTACCCATGATTGCCACACACACACTAGGTGTGGCGAAATTATTCTCTGCATTTGACCCATCACCCTTGATACCCCCCTAGGAGGTGAGGGGAGCAGTGGGCAGCAGCGGTGGCCGCGCCCGGGAATAATTTTTTGTCCCATTTTTATAGTCTTTGGTATGACTCGGCCGGGGTTTGAACTCACGACCTACCGATCTCAGGGCGGACACTCTAACCACGGTGTACTACTGTAAAAAACTATGGTTAAATTCTGGCGACTGAGCTGCCAGTTCTTTACCATAAAATCTATGGTTGTTGTTTTTATGGTGTATTACTGTAAGTATAAATGGAAAAAAGGTGTACATTTTTAGCGACTGAACTGCCAGTTTTTTACCATAACATTTAAATATCGGATAATATCGGACTACCGATATTATCGGTCGATAAATGCTTTAAAATGTAATATCGGAACTTTTCGGTATCGGTTTCAAAAAGTAAAATGTATGACTTTTTAAAACGCCGCTGTGTACACGGACGTAGGGAGAAGTACAGAGCGCCAATAAACCTTAAAGGCACTGCCTTTGCGTGCTGGCCCAATCACACATTATCTCCGGCTTTTCACACACACACATTAGCGAATGCAAGGCATTCTTGGTCAACAGCCATACAGGTCACACTGAGGGTGGCCGTATAAACAACTTTAACACTGTTACAAATATGCGCCACACTGTGAACCCACACCAAACAAGAACGACAAACACATTTCGGGAGAACATCCGCACCGTAACACAACATAAACACAACAGAACAAATACCCAGAACCCCTTGCAGTACTAACTCTTCCGGGGCGCTACAATATACACCCCCCCCCGTCCCCCCCTCATCTCAGGGAAAGCATGTCCCAAATTCCAAGCTGCTGTTTTGAGTCATGTTAAAAAAAAGAATGCACTTTGTGACTTCAATAATAATTATGGCAGTGCCATGTTGGCATTTTTTTCCATAACTTGAGTTGATTTATTTTGGAAAACCTTGTTACATTGTTTAATGCATCCAGCGGGGCATCACAACAAAATTAGGCATAATAATGTGTTAATTCCACGACTGTATATATCGGTATCGGTAATTAAGAGTTGGACAATATCGGAATATCGGATATCGGCAAAAAAGCCATTATCGGACATCTCTAATTTAAAGTAGTTGTTTTTACGTTGTATTACTTTAAATGGAAAAACCGTGCCACAGTTTGTTTTTTTACTGTAAGATTCTGGCAAGTTAGTTGCCAGTTTTCTACAATCTACAATTGCTATATGGTGTATTACTGTAAACGGAAAACCAGTACCACAGGTGTTTTTTACGGTAAAGTCGACGATTGTTGTTTTAACGGCGTATTTATGTAAAGGAAAAAACAGTACCACGGGTGTTTTTTACGGTAAAATTCTGGCAATTGAGCAGCCAGTTTTTTTATTGTAAAACAACATCTGCGATTGTTGTTTTTACGATGTATTACTGTTAATGGAAAAATGGTACCACTCTTTTTTTACCGTAAAATTCTGGCGACTGAATCGCCAATTCTTTACTATAAAATCTACGGTTGTTGCTTTTACGGTGCATTACTGCAAACGTAAATGTTGTCTATTACCATTATTGCTATGTTGTCTATTACCATTGTTAGTATATTCATTATTCCTACATTGTTTATACAAATTATTGTTACAGTGTAATAATTATTGTTACCTGTGGTAATGCCACTATGATACAACATCTGTATTATAATCCTTGAACAAAGTAAGAGTGAAACTCATGAGAATAATCACTGAATGGAGAACTGGGGGTGGGATTAAATAAATTATCTTCTTCCCACTCCCTGTCAGGCAAAACTGGACAATCAGGCATTACATACGATACATTACCTTTTGCACTATATCAATTTATATTATTATGTGTTGTCAACTATGTACTTTTTTATGTCATTGCCTGAAATAAATAAATAAATGAAAAATGAAATGAAATGAAAACAGGTCTTTTTTACGGTAAAAGTCTGGTGACTTAGCAGCCAGGTTTTTACCGTAAAATAAAATCTGTGGTTGTTGTTTTTTAAAGGGGAACATTATAACCAGACCTATGTAAGCGTCAATCTATACCTTGATGTTGCAGAAAAAAGACCATATATTTTTTTAACCGATTTTCGAACTCTAAATGGGTGAATTTTGGCGAATTAAACGCCTTTCTATTATTCGCTCTCGGAGCGATGACGTCACAACGTGACGTCACATCAGGAAGCAATCCGCCATTTTCTCAAACACATTACGAACACCGAGTCAAATCAGCTCTGTTATTTTCCGTTTTTTCGATTGTTTTCCGTACCTTGGAGACATCATGCCTCGTCGGTGTGTTGTCGGAGGGTGTAACAACACGAACAGGGACGGATTCAAGTTGCACCAGTGGCCCAAAGATGCAACAGTGGCAAGAAATTGGACGTTTGTTCCGCACACTTTACCGACGAAAGCTATGCTACGACAGAGATGGCAAGAATGTGTGGATATCCTGCGACACTCAAAGCAGATGCATTTCCAACTGGACTGGACAGATCAGCTTTCAGGAAAAGAGAGCGGATGAGGGTATGTCTACAGAATATATTAATTGATGAAAACTGGGCTGTCTGCACTCTCAAAGTGCATGTTGTTGCCAAATGTATTTCATATGCTGTAATCCTAGTTCATAGTTGTTAGTTTCCTTTAATGCCAAACAAACACATACCAATCGTTGGTTAGAAGGCGATCGCCAAATTCGTTCTCGCTTTCTCCCGTGTCGCTGGCTGTCGTGTCGTTTTCGTCGATTTCGCTTGCATACGGTTCAAACCGATATGGCTCAATAGCTTCAGTTTCTTCTTCAATTTCGTTTTCGCGACCTGCCTCCACACTACAACCATCCGTTTCAATACATGCGTAATCTGTTGAATCGCTTAAGCCGCTGAAATCCGAGTCTGAATCCGAGCTAATGTCGCTATACCTTGCTGTTCTAACCGCCATGTTTGTTTGTATTGGCATCACTGTGTGACGTCACAGGAAAATGGACGGGTGTATATAACGATGGTTAAAATCAGGCACTTTGAAGCTTTTTTTAGGGATATTGCGTGATGAGTAAAATTTTGAAAAAAACTTCGAAAAATAAAATAAGCCACTGGGAACTGATTTTTAATGGTTTTAACCCTTCTGAAATTGTGATAATGTTCCCCTTTAAGGTGTATTACTGTTAATGGAAAAATGTATTTTTAAGGTAACATTCTGGCAACTGAAATGAATGTTCTTTACTATAAAATACATGGTTGTTGTTTTTACAGTGTTACTATTGTAAGTGTAAATGGAAAGACTGTGCGAGTATATTTTTAAGGAAAAATTCTAGCCAACTGCCAATTTTTTACCATGCAATATACAATTGTTGTTTTTACAGTGTATTACTGTAAGAAGGAAAAAAAATACCACAGGTTGTTATTTTACAGTAAAATTCTGGTGATTTCGCTGCCAGTTTTTACAGTAATATCCACAGCTGTCTTTATGGCTTACTACTGTAGATGAAAAAATGGTACCACAGTTTCTTTACAGTAAAATTCTGGTGGCTGAGCTGCCAGTTTTATACCGTAAAATCAAGGGTTGTTGTTTTACAGTGCATTACTGTGATTAGAAAAACAGTACCACAGGTGTTTTTTTACGGTACAATTCTGGCGAATGAGCTGCAACTTTTTCATCCTAAAATCTGTGGTTGTTTTTTTTTTACGATGCATTACTGTGAATGGAAAAAAGGTACCACTGTTTTTACGGTAAAATTCAGGCGACAGAATTGCCAGTTTTTTACTATTGTGGTTGTTTTTTTTACAGTGTTATTACTGTAAGTGTAAATGGAGAAACTGTGGCAGTTTTTTTAACTGTAAAATTCTGGCGTCTGAGCTGCTAGTATTTTAACGTAAAAATCTGTAAGTGTTCTTTATTTTTTATTTGAACATTAATTACCTTCCTGCGATGAGGTGGCAACTTGTCCAGGGTGGACCCTGCCTTCCGCTTGAGTGTAGCTGGGATAGGCTCCTGTCTCCAGCGACCCCGAGAGTGACAAGCGCTGAAAATCAAAGGATGGATGGAAAAAAAAATTTGGACTGTGCGATAGTAAAATATTTGTTTCATTTTTAGATAATAAATATTTTAGATATGCAACTGCATGCACTGCACTTATTTTCCCCTCAAAATGGAAAGAACGAATACATTTATGAAGAAAAGATAAAGCACTTTATTTCCAGGTTTTCACAGCCCAAATAAAATTATGTGGCGGGCCGGATCTAGTATTAGAACCAGAGGGATCATGAAAACGAATGCCTAATAAATACCATTTTTACAATGAACAGATTAAGGATCAGGAATACTCACACCCGTCGCACGTAAAATTCACTTCCCCAGACTCTCTTGTGAGCTGGTATTTGTTTTAACACCTTGCCTGGGGTTGTAAAGTCTAAAGATGGAAGGTTTTTGGTGCAATCCCAGATTCCCCTGCAGGCAAAGTATCCTTGAGCGAGGGACTGAAACTCCAGATGCTGCATCATTAGTATGTGTATCAGCACAGTCGGTCACCTCAGCTCGCTACGCTCCTGGCGGTTTTGGGCAGCTTTTCGCTTTAATAAAAAAACAAAATCAAAAAATGAAACGCAGGCCAGAAGGAGAAAGTGCCGTCTTCTTATTGATCTTTGGGAAAACTCGACAACTTGCCTGAAAGGGCTGAACAAAACAAATGCATGCCATGCCTCAGTTTGGAACCAACTGCCCTACCGTATGTTTACTGATATAAAAGCTTGACAAGGTAATGACTACATACTGCACATTAATAAATGCCAAATAAATGAATAATGCATTACATTGTTGTGGAGGGAGGTGTGGCCAGCGCTGCCTGCAGCAGCAAAGGTCACCGCCTCTGTCTATGGTGCTGAGGGCAGAGCACCAACAGACGGGGGCGTGGCAAGTGCCGACGGCGAGACATAGCTGAACAGGTGATTAGATCTCCCAGGTGGTGCGAGTTATCTAATCATCTGTTTTCTTTAACAGTAAGCGGCCGGGAACAGGATAGGAGGACGATACGGAGGACTGAAAAGTCACGTCCCGTTGGAGGAAAAACCTTGTTAAAACATATGATTATTAAAACCTAGTTATAACCTGCACGCTGGGCTCCTGTGCCGTGTCTGACAGAGGGATTGCGAGGAAGCAACGTCCACAATTGTGTTTCCCATAAGCCACATTTAAAGCAGTTGTACTTTAAATTGTTTATGTTTGTCTGGCATCCATAGACCAAGTAAAGACAACCAAGACTCCACAGTGTCTGTACTATGTGAATTTTGACCTGCCATTTGGTGTGACAGGAGAGGTCACGCCAGTCAGACTGACCAAGGCCAGTCCAAGTCTGAATTGACATGACCACGACACATGACACCTGACACATGGTGACCCTGCACAACAGGGGTGTCGAAGAGGTGAGTTTGCTAAGTATAAAAAGGAGCTGGAATTTTTGAATGAAAGAAACTGCTGTTCTAAATTTGTCCACTGGATGTCGCAATAGCAATTCTGTTTGGCAAGTAAACGGTTGCAGCAATAAAGTACATTTAGTACTAGAGATGTCCGATAAATGCTTTAGAATGTAATATCGGAAATTATCGGTATCGTTTTTTTATTTATTATCATTATCGTTTTTTTTGTTGTTGTTTTTTTAATTAAATCAACATAAAAAACACAAGATACACTTACAATTAGTGCACCAACCCAAAAAACCTCCTTCCCCCATTTACACTCATTCACACAAAAGGGTCGTTTCTTTCTGTTATTAATATTCTGGTTCCTACATTATATATCAATATATATCAATACAGTCTGCAAGGGATACAGTCCGTAAGCACACATGATTGTGCGTGCTGCTGGTTCACTAATAGTACTAACCTTTAACAGTTAATTTTACTAATTTTCATTAATTACTAGTTTCTATGTAACTGTTTTTATATTGTTTTACTTTCATTTTTATTCAAGAAAATGTTTTTAATTTATGTATCTTATTTTTATTTTTTTTTTAAGTACCTTATCTTCACCATACCTGGTTGTCCAAATTAGGCATAATAATGTGTTAATTCCACGACTGTATATATCGGTTGATATCGGTATCGGTAATTAAAGAGTTGGACAATATCGGAATATCGGATATCGGCAAAAAGCCATTATCGGACATCCCTATTTAGTACATTTTGCAGTACATTTAGCTTTACCTTTCACCCCTCGACCCAAATGAAACGTAAAACCTGCCGTTTTACGTCTTCTGCATCGAACAAATCGCACTTGTGGCACTCTCTGTCAAAAAGAGAGAAAAGTGGACGCAGACTAACTCAACCCCACTCAAGAGTTTCTACCTCCGTTTGTATGGTTTGTTGAGTTAGCATAGGATTAATACGTGGAAATGGCAAATAAGGTATTTGGTACGGAAAGTAGTTTTTATTTATGTATTATTTATTTTGTTCCATCCTAGATGCACTGAGACAAAGTATAAGTTAATTCATTACTTAGAATTTTCAAGTAACTTGACGTGTTTTGTCAAGAGGATTATTTGTAATATGTACATTTTCAGAATGTGCTTTATTTTTGACAAAAGTAAAAGAAAACACTCAGAAGTTGACTTTATTTTGAAGTTATTATGCCATGATTGTACCAGTTTGGCCCACTTGGGAGTAGATTTTTCTTCATGTGCCCCCTAAACTAAAATGAGTTTTGACAAAAATAAAATAAAACACTCTGAAGTTGACTTTATTTTGAAGTTATTATGCCATGATTTTACCAGTTTGGCCCACTTGGGAGTAGATTTTTCTTCATGTGCCCCCTAAACTAAAATGAGTTTTGACACCCCTGCTTTACAATAATGACTGACATAGAACTACACTTCTTTGGGGAATTATGCCTATCGTTCCCATGACGACGGATGTATTTTTTTATTGCATTGTAACTCGTAAATACCGTATTTTTCGGAGTATAAGTTGCTCCGGAGTATAAGTCGCACCGGCCGAAAATGCATAATAAAGAAGGAAAAAAACATATATAAGTCGCACTGGAGTACAAGTCGCATTTTTGGGGGAAATTTATTTGATAAAAGCCAACACCAAGAATAGACATTTGAAAGGCAATTTAAAATAAATAAAGAATAGTGAACAACAGGCTGAATAAGTGTACGTTATATGACGCATCAACGTATGTTAATATGTTAACGTAACATATTATGGTAAGAGTCATTCAAATAACTATAACATATAGAACATGCTATACGTTTACCAAACAATCTGTCACTCCTAATCGCTAAATCCCATGAAATCTTATACGTCTGGTCTCTTACGTGAATGAGCTAAATAATATTATTTGATATTTTACGCTAATGTGTTAATAATTTCACACATAAGTCGCTCCGGAGTATAAATCGCACCCCCGGCCAAACTATGAATAAAACTGCGACTTGTAGTCCGAAAAAAACGGTTACAACAAAACCAATGGGAGCTCCTCTATTCCGCCTGTAAAACCAAATAAATAACCATCCTAAATCAACCACTAACAATACTCCATTTACATTTTGTTACTTGATTATTAACCAAGCATTAGTGATATTGTTATTATAAGCGCAAACAAAGACAAACTATTTATAGCGGCAAAGTAATCACTAGTGTGTGTCCCTATGTTGACATGATCAACTGGTGAACTGCTTCCCTGCTCGTTAAAATGTATAATCTCGATCATAAACCATGCCTCTCACTTGGATAGTAGAAGGATGTGTTACGGCGCACGCGCAGTCTGCTTCTCCCTCCTCTGCGGGAGCACCTAGAGCAGGGGTCAGCAACCTGCGGCTCCGGAGCCGCATGCGGCTCTTTGACCACTCTGATGCGGCTCAGCTGCATACTTGCCGACCCTCCCGATTTTACCGGGAGACTTCCGGATTTCAGTGCCTTTCCCAGAAATCTCCCGGGGCAAATATTCTCAGATATTCACCGTAACAATAATAATGAGGGCGTGCCGTGATGGCACAGCATTTAGCGCCCTCTACAACCTGTACAAACATCATGCCAGCCCAGTAACATGTTGTATGCAGTTTCTGCTTGCACACGTAAGTGACAGTAAGGCATACTTGGTCAACAGCCACACAGGTTACACTGACGGTGGCCAGATAAAACAACTTTAATACTCTTACTAATATGCGCCACACTGTGAACCCACACCAAACAAGAATGACAAACACATTTCGGGAGAACATCTGCACCGTAACACAACATAAACACAACAGAACAAATACCCAGAATCCCATGCACCCCTAACTCTTCCGGGCTACATTATACACCCCCGCTACCCTCCCCAACCCTGCTCCCCCACACATCATCCCCCTCACCCCCGTGCGTCGGTTGAGGTGGGCGGGGTTTGGTGGTAGCTGGGTTGTATAATGTAGCCCGGAAGAGTTAGAGTTGCATGGGATTCTGGGTATTTGTTCTGTTGTGTTTATGTTGTGTTACGGTGCAGATGTTCTCCCGAAATGTGTTTGTCATTCTTGTTTGGTGTGGGTTCACAGTGTGGCGCATATTAGTAAGAGTGTTAAAGTTGTTTATACGTCCACCGTCAGTGTAACCCGTGTGGCTGTTGACCAAGTATGCCTTGCAGTCACTTACGTATGTAAGCAGAAGCTGCATACAACGTGTGGCTGGGCTGGCACGCTGTTTGTACAGGTTGTAGAGGGCGTTAAATGCTGTGCCATCATGGCACGCCCTTATTATTGTTGTTAGGGTGAAAATCAGCAGACGTTTGAGAGAATAGTTGCCATGAATTTCGGGAGTCTCCCGGAAAAATCGGGAGGGTTGACAAGTGTGATACTGTCAAGCGTCCATTCTAACATTACATTTTCATATTAAGGTGCGGGCCGCGTGTCTGAGACCCCTGGTTTATACAAAGCACAAAGCAAAAAAAAAACTTTGTATGCAGTGTTATTTCATTTTAAACTTCAAAATAGTTTTGTGGCTCCCATTGTTTTCTTTAATTTGTGAAACTGGTCAAAATGGCTCTTTGAGTGGTAAAGGTTGCCGACCCCTGACCTAGAGGCTCTGCTGTGAGCTCCACAGGACACGCCCCCGCGTTTGCCGCGCAGACCGCGCCCACGCGTCGCCGCAGCCGGAGACAATCTGCAATCCGTGCACCTGGACCTGATGAGAGGGAGCTGAATAAAGGACCAGTGGACCCAAGGATCCTGGCGGGAACTTAGTTTATCAACGGTGTACCGTAAGCCGACACAAGCTTTATGCTCTCTTTTGCTCTCTCCGTGTTTCTTCCCCGTGCTTGATTTGTCCCCTGTCTTCTCCCTTGTGCCCGCAGTGTTTTCCTTCCGCTGCCTTGGTTTCGAGCTGTGCGTCTCGCTCCCTTGGACTCCCCCCCCCTGGATCTCGACTGCCTTCCCGGATCTCGACCCCCTCGCGTGGACATGGACTCTGACGCTTCTCTCTCGCCCCTGGATCTTTCGCCTGCTAACGGACATCCTTTTGCCTCACCTTCTTGCACTTTCAGTTTGGAACAACACCTCCCGGTAACACTAAACAGATAACTGCTTCACATAGTCTCGCACCATACACACTCTTGAATTTAGTCACACTCCATTCTATAGTTTATTAAGTATATTGTTCATTATTTATTATATTGTATTGTTGATATATATAATAAATACATAGAGCAATATTTTCCCCTGGTGTCTGAGCCGTCAACTCCCTCAGCAACCATAACAGGATGAGGACATATTTCGACAAGTTGGTACACTTTGACAGCCAATTTAGACCCTGAAATGGTGAGAACGACACAAAAAAACACCTGGGTCCACCCCCATTTTCTTCGCAACGATTATGAGTCATTCTTCATCTAAACAGCACTATAACAAGATTCTATCAGTCACTTCCTAATGACAGCAGACACTGTACAGTAAGTGATGTTTTATTATGTTTGTCGGCTCTCATAAAGTCTGCAGTGAGTTTTAATCAGTGATGTCGTTGAAAAGAAAACTGAAATGAAAATATTAAATGTTATTATAAATGTACCCGTTATTACATTTCACACATACTTACATCATGAATATTAAACCTCAATGGAAGTGTTTGGATGTGTTTTTTTGAGGGCTTTATAGGCAGAATAGAGCGACTCCCACAGGCTTCATTGTAGGCGGACTTTTAAACACATTTAATATTTAGAATGCATTAAAAAAAAGAAAAACATATGTGTTCTTGTCTTAAATCAGGATTGGGAATAAGAGGCAAAATTCCCCCCCAAAAAGTGTAGTTTCCCTTTAAAGTGTGTTGAAAGATGTATTGTTGTCAATCTCAAAATCCAATTCCTTAAACCTTTTCGAGCCCAGGATACCTGGTGCCAGCAAGATCTACTACATGTTGCTCATTAATATGTACAGATAGAAGATAAAATACTGCACACGGTGAAAAAAAACATCAAAGTAATCACATAAGTGCGTTGTAAAGTCTTATGGCTGTGGGTAGAAATGACCGACTGTGGCGCTCCTTCTTGCACTGTAGATGTAACGGTCTAATGCTGAAGGAGCAACTCAGGGCCTCCACAGTTGATACAGTGATGAGCAAAAATATTGGAACACTTGCCATGTCCTGGAAAACAAAGTGCCATTTCAATGAAATGACTCCAATGTAGCCATAAAACCATTGACAAAATCCAAAACCAGTAAAGTTGGCACGTTGTGTAAATCGTAAATAAAAACAGAATACAATAATTTGAAATCATTTTCAACTTATATTCAATTGAATAGACTGCAAAGACAAGATATTTAATGTTCGAACTGAGAAACTTAATTTTTTTTTTTTGCAAATAATCATTAACCTAGAATTTAATGGCAGCAACACATTGCAAATAAGTTGGCACAGGGGCATTTTTACCACTATGTTACATAGCCTTTTCTTTTAACAACACTCAGTAAACATTTGGGAACTGAGGAGACCAATTTTTGAAGCTTTTCAGGTGGAATTCTTTCCCATTCTTGCTTGATGTACAGCTTAAGTTGTTCTACAGTCCGGGGTCTCCGTTATCGTATTTTAGGCTTCATATTGCGCCACACATTTTCAATGGGAGACAGGTCTGGACTACAGGCAGGCCAGTCTAGTACCCACACTCTTTTACTATGAAGCCACGCTGTTGTAACACGTGCAGAATGTGGCTTGGCATTGTCTTGCTGAAATAAGCAGGGGTGTCCATGAAAAAGACTTTGCTTGGTTGCAACATACGTTGCTCCAAAACCTGTATGTACCTTTCAGCATTAATGGCACCTTCACAGATGTGTAAGTTACCCATGCCTTGGGCACTAATACACCCCCATACCAACTTTGCGCCTATAACAATCCCGGATGGTTCTTTTCCTCTTTGTTGCGGAGGACACAACGTCCACAGTTTCCAAAAACAATTTGAAATGTGGACTCGTCAGACCACAGAACACTTTTCCACTTTGCTTCAGTCCATCTTAGATGAGCTCGGGCCCAGCGAAGCCGGCGGCGTTTCTGGGTGTTGTTGATTAATGGCTTTCTCTTTGCATAGTAGAGTTTTAACTTGCACTTACAGATGTCGCGACCAACTGTAGTTACTGACAGTGGTTTCCTGAAGTGTTCCTGAGCCCATGTGGTGATATCCTTTACACACTGATGTCGGTTTTTGATGCAGTAACGCCTGAGGGATCGAAGGTCACGGCATTGCTGCTTAAGTGCAGTGATTACTCCAGATTCTCTGAACCTTTTGATGATATTACGGACCGTAGATGGTGAAATCCCTAAATTACTTCCAATAGCTGGTTGAGAAATGTTGTTCTTAAAGTGTTCGACAATTTTCTCACGCATTTGTTCACAAAGTGGTGACCCTCACCCCATCCTTAGCTTGTTCACCTGTGGGATGTTCCAAATAAGTGTTTGATTAGCATTCCCCAACTTTCTCAGTCTTTTGTCCTTTTTTTGAAACATGTTGCAGGCATCAAATTCAAAATGAGCTAATATTTGCCTAAAATAAAAAAGTTTACCAGTTTGAACGTTAAATATCTTGTCTTTGCAGTCTATTCAATTGAATATAGGTTGAAAAGGATTTGCTTGATCATTGTATTCTGTTTTTATTTACGATTCACAAAACGTGCCAACTTCACTGGTTTTGGGTTTTGTATTTCATAATTGAACCTTCAATTCATATGCTGATATTGCATAAAGAATGTTCCAGAGACAGCCTGCATGTTACCTTTGTCAATTCCTGGGGAACATACTGCAACGCTAAATATCAGTCAAATCATTACAACTGGCGTGCTGAGAGCGTGGAATGACAGCGAGGTTGAAAATACATGGACATAGTGGCAGAAAGATGCACTGCTGTGATTGTTGCCAAAGGGGGCTAAATATTAGAGTAAAATGTGAACAAAAAGGACTGGACTGATACATTTGTAGGTTAAATATTCTCAGTACATGTAGCTTTAACTTTCACAATGGCAAACAAGTGAAATTCAGGCCCTGGGAACCAATAACATATCAGTTTCTTAAGATTTGAGAAGTGTTTGAATATGTTTTTGCACACCACTCTATATATTGTGTAGACATGTTTTTAAGAAATAGCAACATTTTAAAGACAAAGCTTTGTGTTAAAGGGGAACATTATCACAATTTCAGAAGGGTTAAAACCATTAAAAATCAGTTCCCAGTGGCTTATTTTATTTTTCGAAGTTTTTTTCAAAATCTTACCCATCACGCAATATCCCTAAAAAAAGCTTCAAAGTGCCTGATTTTAACCATCGTTATATACACCCGTCCATTTTCCTGTGACGTCACACAGTGATGCCAACACAAACAAACATGGCGGAAAGAACAGCAAGCTATAGCGACATTAACTCGGATTCAGACTCGGATTTCAGCGGCTTAAGCGATTCAACAGATTACGCATGTATTGAAACGGATGGTTGTAGTGTGGAGGCAGGTAGCGAAAACAAAATTGAAGAAGAAACTGAAGCTATTGAGGCATATCGGTTTGAACCGTATGCAAGCGAAACCGACAAAAACGACACGACAGCCAGCGACACGGGAGAAAGCGAGGACGAATTTGGCGATCGCCTTCTAACCAACGATTGGTATGTGTTTGTTTGGCATTAAAGGAAACTAACAACTATCAATCAATGTCAATCAATGTTTATTTATATAGCCCTAAATCACAAGTGTCTCAAAGGGCTGCACAAGCCACGACATCCTCGGTACAAAACCCACATAAGGGCAAGGAAAAACTCACCCCAGTGGGACGTCGATGTGAATGACTATGAGAAACCTTGGAGAGGACCGCATATGTGGGTAACCCCCCCCCCCTCTAGGGGAGACCGAATGCAATGGATGTCGAGTGGGTCTGACATAATATTGTGAGAGTCCAGTCCATAGCTATAGTTCATATAACTATGAACTAGGTTTACAGCATATGAAATACATTTGGCAACAACATGCACTTTGAGAGTGCAGACAGCCCAGTTTTCATCAATTAATATATTCTGTAGAAATACCCTCATCCGCTCTCTTTTCCTGAAAGCTGATCTGTCCAGTTTTGTAGTTGATGTCAGCATCTGCTTTGAGTGTCGCAGGATATCCACACATTCTTGTCATCTCTGTCGTAGCATAGCTTTCGTTGGTAAAGTGTGCGGAACAAACGTCCAATTTCTTGCCACTTTCGCATCTTTGGGCCACTGGTGCAACTTGAATCCGTCCCTGTTGGTGTTGTTACACCCTTCGACAACACACCGACGAGGCATGATGTCTCCAAGGTACGGAAAACAGTCGAAAAAACGGAAAATAACAGAGCTGATTTGACTCGGTGTTTGTAATGTGTTTGAGAAAATGGCGGATTGCTTCCCGATGTGACGTCACGTTGTGACGTCATCGTTCCGAAAGCGAATAATAGAAAGGCGTTTATTTCGCCAAAATTCACCCATTTAGAGTTCGGAAATCGGTTAAAAAAATATATGGTCTTTTTTCTGCAACATCAAGGTATATATTGACGCTTACATAGGTCTGGTGATAATGTTCCCCTTTAATATTGGCTGATGACAACATGTTGACTTTTTCTCATTTCTCCTTATGCTGTTTTTCCAATTGCTCTTTTTTTTGTTGTTTAGTTTTGTTTCCGCAGTGTGTAAGGCATGGGTGTCAAACTCATTTTAGCTCAGGGGCCGCATGGAGGAAAATCTATTCCCACGTGGGTTGGACGGGTAAAATCCTGGCATAAGAACTTCAAAATACAACTACGACAACTTTAGAATTGTTTTCTTTGTTTTACTTCGGCCTGAGATAGAACGAGCACATTCTGAAAATGTACGTACCACAGAAAATCCTTTTGACAAAACACGTCAATTTAGTTGAAAATTCTGAGGAAAAAATTGGTGCCGTTCCAAAAACACCATGAAGAACACAATGAACTTAGACTTAATCTCAGTGTATTTACAAAGCAATTCAACTTTAAGTCACAGCCCATCTACATTGAACAAAAAACTAGATAAAGCATAAATAAAAACTCTTCTATGTATCAATGACCTCATTTGTAATTTCCACATATTAATCCTGTGCTAACTCAACAAACCATACAAATTGAAATAGAAGCTATTGAGTTACCCCCCTCCTTCTAGGCATCATTGTGTATCAATAGACAAATAGAAGCTGTGCAATGTGTGAACAATGTCAACAAACCAAAACTAAACTTAAAAGACTGACAGTATTGCAGTAAATCACACACTTCTGTTAAAACTAAATAATCATTTATTCTTCTGTTGTTTGGATACTTTACATTAGTTGCGGATGATACCACAAATTTGGGTATAAATCCGATACTAAGTCGTTACAGGATCATACATTGGTCATATTCAAAGTGCTCATTTGTCCTGAGTTTATAAACATAATATGAATTAAAAAAGAGGCGGTATAGTACCGAATAGGATTAATTGGTATCGCGGTACTATACTAAAACCGGTATATCGTACAACCCTAGCCGCTAACGAAGAAAATGTTATCAGCCACAGGGTTCAAAGTGTAGGAAAAAGTAGCGGCTTGTCATCTAGAACAGTGATTTTCAACCTGTTTGAGCCAAAAAAATCCGAAGGCACACCACCAGCAGAAATCATTAAAAAACTAAACTTGGTTGACAGTAAAAAGTCGTCGTCGCAAATGTTGGATATGACTTTAAACCATAACCAAGCATGCATCAATATAGCTCTTGTCTCAAAGTAGGTGTACTGTCACCACCGGTCACATCACGCTGTGACTTATTTTGAATTTATTGCTGTTTTCCTGTGTGTAGTGTTTCAGTTATTGTCTTGCGCTCCTATTTTGGTGGCTTTTTCTCTTTTTTTGGTATTTTCCTGTAGCAGTTTCATGTCTTCCTTTCCCGCATCTACTTTGTTTTAGCAATCAAGAATATTTCAGTTGTTTCTAACTTTCTTTGTGGGGACGTTGTTGATTGGAACATGACATGACAATGTACTTTGTGGACGCCGTCTTTGCTCCACAGTAAGTCTTTGCTGTCGTCCAGCATTCTGTTTTTGTTTACTTTGCAGCCAGTTCAGTTTTAATTTCGTTCTGCATAGCCTTCCCTAACCTTCAATGCCTTTTTAAGGGCACCCACCTTTTGTTTATTTTTGGTTTAAGCATTAGACACCTTTTTACTTTCACATTGCCTCCCACTGTTTCCGACATCTACAAAGCAATTAGCTACCTGCTGCCACCTACTGATATGGAAGAGTATAACATGGTGACTCTGCCGAGCTCGAGACAGCACAGACACTCAACAACAACACATAATTTGCAGATTATACTTACTGGTTTGCAAAAAATATCTTTAACCCAAATAGGTGAAATTAGATAATCTCCCACGGCACACCAGACTGTATCGCACGACACACTAGTGTGCCGCGGCACAGTGGTTGAAAAACACTGATCTCGACTGTTCGGTAAGCTTTTTTATTTACCACATTATTGACCATGGTTTCATTTATAAAAGCAATAAAATGCTGACACATCCAAGAAAAGGTGAAAACCCTGGCAGGGCACTAAACTTGGGCTTTTTGCTCGCATGCATTGGAACAAAAAACTTGGTGGGAAATGATAAAAAGCCTTGCAGTGCATCAGGACAGGAGGAGACGACATCTCTCGTTTGACAGCAGCGTCAAAGGCGGCGCTCGGCAATAAAGCACAGTGAAGCTTGTTTTTTATGGACCGGCGGAAAATTCCTGCTGTTCCCATTTGTCCTTAAACAGTCCTCGCCTTGTAAATCATACGGTGACCGGCAACATGCTGTTGATTTCCACTCTTGTGAAACTAAAGCAACACATCCACATGAGCATGACGATGCTTCTGCTCAATAAAATCTGTATGATATAGAATTAGAGTTGCTACAGATTGAGCTCCTAGGATTCAATCAAGTGCATTGCAAGCATAAAGCAGTTTGTTTTAGAGCGGCAACAGAAGGTCCGATTGTGCAAAATGTTTGAAAACTGTTATGTGAAGTCAATACTTTCAGAGATATTTTGGTACCGGTACTAAAATTATTTTGATTGATTTTGACTTTTGTAAATAAAGGTCACCACAAAAAAAATACATTATTGGCTTTATTTTAACAAAAGATCTTAGGGTACATTTAACATATGTTTCTTATTGCAGTTAAGTCCTTAAATAAAATAGTGAACATACAAGACAAATGGTCTTTTAGTAGTAAGTAAACAAACAAAGACTCCTAATTAGTCTGCTGACATATGCAGTGACATATTGTATAATTTATCATTCTATTATTTTGTCAACATTATTAAGGACAAGTGGTAGAAAATTAATTATTAAAGGGGAACATTATCACCAGACCTATGTAAGCGTCAATATATACCTTGATGTTGCAGAAAAAAGACCATATATTTTTTTAACCGATTTCCGAACTCTAAATGGGTGAATTTTGGCGAATTAAACGCCTTTCTAATATTCGCTCTCGGAGCGATGACGTCACAACGTGGCGTCACATCGGGAAGCAATCCGCCATTTTCTCAAACACCGAGTCAAATCAGCTCTGTTATTTTCCGTTTTTTCGACTGTTTTCCGTACCTTGGAGACATCATGCCTCGTCGGTGTGTTGTCGGAGGGTGTAACAACACGAACAGGGACGGATTCAAGTTGCACCAGTGGCCCAAAGATGCGAAAGTGGCAAGAAATTGGACGTTTGTTCCGCACACTTTACCGACGAAAGCTATGCTACGACAGAGATGGCAAGAATGTGTGGATATCCTGCGACACTCAAAGCAGATGCATTTCCAACGATAAAGTCAAAGAAATCTGCCGCCAGACCCCCATTGAATCTGCCGGAGTGTGTGAGCAATTCAGGGACAAAGGGCCTCGGTAGCACGGCAAGCAATGGCGGCAGTTTGTTCCCGCAGACGAGCGAGCTAAACCCCCTATCGACCCTAGCTTCCCTGGCCTGCTGACATCAACTCCAAAACTGGACAGATCAGCTTTCAGGAAAAGAGAGCGGATGAGGGTATGTCTACAGAATATATTAATTGATGAAAATTGGGCTGTCTGCACTCTCAAAGTGCATGTTGTTGCCAAATGTATTTCATATGCTGTAAACCTAGTTCATAGTTGTTAGTTTCCTTTAATGCCAAACAAACACATACCAATCGTTGGTTAGAAAGCGATCGCCGAATTCGTCCTCCCTTTCTCCCGTGTCGCTGGCTGTCGTGTCGTTTTCGTCGGTTTCGCTTGCATACGGTTCAAACCGATTCAGTTTCTTCTACAATTTCGTTTTCGCTACCTGCCTCCACACTACAACCATCCGTTTCAATACATTCGTAATCTGTTGAATCGCTTAAGCTGCTGAAATCCGAGTCTGAATCCGAGCTAATGTCGCTATAGCTTGCTGTTCTTTTCACAAGGATTAGTGATTTAGAAGTAGCTAAAACACTGCAGACTGCGGATGGACCTTAGCCATGTCTTAAAGCACTCTTTCCTAAGGGTGTTTCAGTGTTATAACTTCACCTTTATCGTTAGTTTTTAAGCCAAAATGCGTCCGTTCTCTCTTTCTCTGTCTACACACTGTGTCTGCTTGTAAGTACTCTGTGATTGTGTGCTGCCGAACATGCTCCTCTGCTCGTAAAACCAGCAATGTCACAACGTGATTTTGACGCGGGCGCGGGGGGGTGCGGGACCGGTACGTTTCAGAGACGGTATTGTACCGACAATGATTCATTAGTGTTGCGGTACTATACTACGGTATACCGTACAACCCTAGATCACGGTTTCAAAAGGAGTACTTACTAGCCAAAAAACTTGAATGGTAATGTCACAGCATAACAAAGACGTGAATTAGGAGCAAAGTGTGTCAGGCAGCTGATGAAGATCCCCAGAGTGTTGCTCTCGAATCAGCTTCTGAGTTGATTACATCAAAGTTTGACAGGTCTTCCGTGTTCACTGATTTTTACAGACAGCTCTCGTGAATTGTTTAAGAAGTGCAACACGCATAGACGTCTTGGTCATTTCAGAGCATCGTCTGATTGGTTGAGGGTTGGGTGTCGTCGAACAAATTATTAATTACAGCGTTATCTTCCGTCAAGCTGGGATGCACAGACTGTGTGCCTGCAGCGTGGGTCTAGAGTTACGGCGTGGCTAGTAAACATTCTGGGATAGAAAAAAAAAAGAAGAAAAAAAGTGGGATAATTGAAGACCCTTGAGAGTTGGTCGTGAAGTGCAGCTGCTAAATGGCTTGTCCTTACCTGTCCTTAACATGGTTGCTCCCTCAGTTGGAACAATTCAAATGGCACACAAGGGATCAAACGAGGCAAGGCTGGCTGGTGTGTTAGGGCATACTTGCCAACCCTCCCGGATTCCCGAAATTCAGCGCCTCTCCCGAAAACCTCCCGGGACAAATTTTCTCCAGAAAATCTCCCAAAATTCAGGCGGAGCTGGACGCCACGCCCCCTCCAGCTCCACGCGGACCTGAGTCCGCTTTCCCACGATATAAACAGTGTGTCTGCCCAAACACATTATAACTGTAGAATGATCGAGGGCGAGTTCTTGGTTTCTTATGTGGGTTTATTGTTAGGTAGTTTCATTAACGTCCTCCCAGCGCGGTAACAACACACAACAACAGCAGTCATGTTTTTGTCTACCGTAAAGCAGTTCGTCTGCCGTAAAAAGCAATGTTGTGACACTCTTAAACAGGACAATACTGCCATCTATAACATCAATAACATATACGGATTTTAGAGAGTGCTGTGCACAACTGCGCACACAACAAGGAGACGAAGCAGAAGAACGAGGAAGATACAGCCGTGGCGACGCCGACGACGAGTAAGATGAAGAAATACGCTTTGTTGCACCTTTCCTGCCTGAGTCCGGCGATTAGTTGCAACTCTTGCTTTATTGATTGCTTGCACACAGCCAATCCAACACAAAACAAACTAGTCCCGGCCCGCACTCACGCTACCGCTCCCTCTCTTCTCCCGCCAACACACTCACTGACGTCACTCACCTCACATGCTCACCTATTAAAGGGCCACACACACACATACGCTACTCTCATAAAAGCTTGTAAGTTCCAAGCCGCAGCTGCGATTGGACCTGGATAGCCTCCGGAAAGAAGTAGTGGACTACCAAGTGCTTAGCACTGAAGATCTTCCTCAGGAAGCAAAGATTGACCGGTTGTGGGCCATGCTAGGGAGAGATGGAAGATTCCAGACTCTAATGCATTTGATGAAAGCACTTTTGTGCGTGCCACACATCAATGCATCATCAGAGAGGGTGTTCAACATGGTTAGAAAAATAGTGACAGAGAATAGAACAAGGATGGACAATTCAACCCTTAACTCAACAATGAGTAGATGAGTGTTATGTGTGTGTATATGTGTAAATAAATGAACACTGAAATTCAA
The DNA here is from genome assembly GCF_033978685.3 of Nerophis lumbriciformis. Classification (NCBI taxonomy): domain Eukaryota; kingdom Metazoa; phylum Chordata; class Actinopteri; order Syngnathiformes; family Syngnathidae; genus Nerophis; species Nerophis lumbriciformis. Next base: position 19,037,913 of record NC_084577.2, on the reverse strand, counting down.
GTATTTCTTTTATTTATATATACATATATATATAATAAAATAAATATATATATATAGTTGGAATTCACTGAAAGTCAAGTATTTCTTATATATATATATATATATATATATATATATATATATATATATATATATACATATATATATATATATATATATATATATATATATATATATATATATATATATCTATGAAATACTTGACTTGGTGAATTCTAGCTGTAAATATACTCCTCCCCTCTTAACCACGCCCCTAACCACGCCCCCGCCCCAACCACGCCCCCTGTCCCACCCCCGACTACGCTCACCCACCCCCCCTCCCCCCACTTCCCGAAATCGGAGGTCTCAAGGTTGGCAAGTATGTGTTAGGGATGCACCACTTTGGCCCAAAAAAAAAATACAGAAATTGTTAGGAACTCGCTTGGCTGCCGTTTTTGTGACCCCAAGATGCAGGAACCAGGAGAGCGAAGAGGAGGTAAGATGAGTTTTAATCTCATACAACAGAAAATGAAGCAGTCTTGCACGTAAACGTTCCACAACATAAAGCGATAAAGTGCTCAAGACAAAGCATAAATAGGATACATGTTGATTGGCCGCAGGTGTGGACCAGCTGCCAATCAACAGCAGGTGAGTGAACAAACGGTGCTCAGCGGAACAAGCAGGAAGTGGAAACCAAAATAAGAGCACTGATAGGAAGTAAATACAAAAACAAGGAAAACAAACAGAAATGAAATGACAGATTGTCACAAAAATGTCTCTAAAAACAAAGTTTTTGATTACAATTGCAATTTTCTAGTAAAAACTACAAAAGACAAGTCGTCCGTGTTTCCCATTGCAGCTTCCCATAGCTTTAAGACAGCGACATAAGAGTTAAACTTAAAGGGGAAATGCACTTTTTTTTGGAATTTTGCCTATAGTTCGCAATCATTATGAAAGACATGATGACGGATAGATTTTTGTTTAAATGTATTTTAAAAATAAAGAAGTCTGATTAAAAAAAATCCACTTAAAATGAAACCTATGGGAGCCGTTCAATTCTGCCTATTTAGAGCCCCTGAAAAAAACATCCAATCACCTTAGACTTAGACTTACACTTCCTTTATTGTCATTCAAATTTGAACTCTACAGCACAGATAAAAACAAAATTTTGTTGCATTAGCTCGTGGTAGTGCAGGATAAAAGAGCAATAAGGTGCAGAGTTTTTGCATTTACAAAAGAGGGTGCAGATATAAATAAATAGATTACTGTACAGATAAATATATTGCACTTTTGCATATGCATCCACGTTTACGGATGTATGTTATATTGTTTTTATAGTCCAGCGAGTTAATCCGTTTTTGGGGGGAATTGAAGGGATTCATATGGTGCGTTCAAGAGTCTTATGGCCGGAGGGAAGAAGCTGTTACAGAACCTGTAGGCTCTGCTACGGAGGCTGCGGAACCTCTTTCCAGAGTCCAGCAGTGAAAACAGTCCTTTTTATATATAAGTATATACTGTATGTAATGTAGTAACAGGCACATTAATAATAACATTCAATATTTACATATTTTGATCATTTTAAGCATATGTGGGGCATACATTTTTTTTTTCATCTATGCTCAGTGCAAACTTTATGAGAGGCAACAAACATAAAAAAAACATCACTTACTGTACAATGTCTGCTGTCAACAGAATGCCGATTGCTAGGATATACATACAGTATATTCCCATTCCCGGGGGTCGTTCTCGCCAGTTCCAGCTCCTAAATGGCTGTCAAAGTGTCCCAACTTGTCAGGTTACTTTCTCAGCCATCTACTTTTCAGGTGAGATGCATGATTTATGATCTAGAATAAACTTGCAGGGAGCAAAGAAGCAAGGAAACAGCAGACTACTCGATGAAGTAAACATAGGCACACACGGAAGTGATCACGTTGCCACTATATATAATTTGCCTGCGTTAGGGTTTATAATAACAATAATCACTGATACTTGGTGAATATTAAAGTCACGACATGTAAATGGAGTATTGTTGGCGCTTTTTGAATGGTTATCGGATTTTATGGGGGGAATAGTGGAGCTACAATGCATAAAAAAAAAAAAATCCATCCGTCGTCATGTCTTTCATAATGATTGTGAACAGTGCCGGCCCAAGCCTCCATGGGGCCCTAAGCAAAATTTGATTTTGGGGCCCTCTATTTCTGCCAATAATATTGATTGTTGATCATTCACACACCTACTATAAACTCATTGCGGCTCTGGCAGTGTTGTTTACATTATCCTATTGTCAGCCTGGCATGTCTTTACAAATGACATGTCATTTATAAAGATATGGGGGTGGCCCAGTTAAGAACATAAATAATACCAATGAATGAACGAATGATGTCCAGAGTGCCACATATGGTTCCTAATCTTAAAATGTAGAAAACATTCAGCTACAAGAGTGGCCTGGGGTTGAACAGTCCAAGTGATAAAGCTTTGTATTTACAGTAAAAGTGTCATCTTGTCTCATCAGTCTTGTACATATTAGTCTTTAATTACTAGTTTACATTTTTAGTTAATTGTTCATATTTAATGTTTACTTTGTACAAAGAGAGCGCAGTCTACTGAAGTTAAATTCATCAATAGTTTTCCCCTTTGAAAGACGCAAGGCAAAATCCTTCCATTTCACCATGTTGCTACAATGATCTTCACTGTTTTCATGCTGTTTCAGCAGTGCACCTATGTTGACCCAATCCCGCTGTCCCTCGGCTGCCAGTTTTAAGGACTTTTTGGAAAATAATTTGCAGCAAAAGCAATAGACTGCATCTTTACTTCTTGAATAAGTCAGCCAGCTACGCTTGACTTTTTTCCCCATTGACTAGCTGTCTGTAGATATAATGATAATGAAAACTTCGGCCATCATGCCGTTTGGGGAATGAAAAGTTCTCCTTAATAGACAGTGGTCCTCTGATCACCTGCTCAGTCCTGTCTGAATCTGAGAGGAAAGATATGGCGTCACATTAGTGCCAAAAATCCAAGCGCATAAAAACTGTTATCGCGCGCTGATTCTCCACTTTGTGCGCACAAAAAGACACCACGCGCGTGCAAAAGGGTGTCGCGCGCGCACAAAGTGGAGAATCAGCGCGCGATAACAGTTTTGTGGTGTCTTTTTGCGCGCGCGCGGTGCCTTTCTGCGCGCGCGCCGTCTCGGTCTGTGCGCTCTCTGTGTACTCCTGGCATCTCTCCTCGCGCTGTCATTTTTTTTTTGGCACTTTGGGGGCAGGTATGCTTAGACAGCCCCTCCTTTCTGATTGGCTCTGAGCATTTTTCATATGACCAATCATTCTCCAGCGTAGCAACGTTGTAGCCATCTTACCTCGGACAGCTAGCCTCAATCATTACATTGATGTCAAAGCAAGTTATGGTAATTTAATTAGTACATGTACCAATTAAATTACCATAACTTGCTCGATTTTCGACCAATTTACAAACGATTTGCCTTGTTACAAATCTTATTACATGTAGATATGACATAGGATGCTGCACCTGTTGAAATTACCTCTTTCGCTATAAAAAAAAAAGACTTAATTGTGCAACATAGTTGTGTAGGGTCAGTGATAGTCAGTTCTCTGATTATTTTAAACTGTTTCAGAATACATTATTAAAAGGCTATTTTTAACATTTTAAAAACAAAATTCAAAGATTATTTCATTAATTTTATGGCTGAATCAAAAGAAATTCCATAAATTAGAAAACAAATGTTCAAGAAGAAGTGAATTCTTTGCGCCTATAACAATCTTGATACATATTGACGATGACCCGCCCTGCTATACTTCTGATTGGCTCTGAGCATTTCGCCTGACCAATCAGAAAGAAGGGGCCGTCTAAGCATACCCGCCCCCAATGTGCCAAAACGAAACATGCCAGCGCACAGACCGAGACGGCGCGCGCGCAAAAGGGTGTCGCGCGCGCGCACAAAGTGGAGAATCAGCGCGCGATAACAGTTTTTATGCGCCCGGATTTTTGGCACTAATGTGACGCCATAGCAGGCGGCAAACGTCACAGGTGCAGCAGAGGCAGCTTTACATTTAAAGAGAGGCAGGAAGAATCACTAAGCCTAGATCAGCAGCAGCACTCTGTTGACCTAAAATTGTGTTTTTGTACAATAATATATCTTTGATCATTTAGAAATCATCAGTCAGACTCGTACATGCAAAAAATTAAAAATAAGATTTTTTTGTTAATTGCTTTTGGGGGCCCCCTGGTGGCCGCGGGGCCCTAAGCAAGCGCTTAGTACGCTTATGCCTTGGGCCGGCTCTGATTGTGAACGATAGGCAAACTCCCAAAAAAATACAGTTCCCCTTTTGTCAGAAATATTGTATGTAAATTATCAAAAAACTTTCCGTTATCTGAGTTCCCAGTGAACAGACAGAGGCTGTCTTTGTTGTACTAAGCCAAAGGCTTGTAAAATTCCATTGTGTACGATGGGAGGAGACGGGAGGGGTTATCTATTGTGATCCAAGACCTGCCCAAGCTCGATCCAGGACCAGTCCAAGCCCGAGGCATCTTTTTTTTTGGTGTTAATGTGACCGAAAACAATGGCTTTTTACATATACCCCATTCCTTTAGAAACAGCTGTTGTTATGTAAACAGGGAATATTTAAATAAAAGAGGAAACGTGAACCTTTTTTCATTAGAGCGTGGTGGAAGACTGTGCTGAGAGTGAGTGCAGTCGACGCGTCTCTCCTCAAATTGAGCAAAATTTAATCCTGTCTCTGTTTATTTCCTTGCTTCTTGTCTGTTTTAATAGATGTCATCGATATTTAAACCTGACACCTTTAACCTGTATGGTAGCATTGCTTTTTTTTCCTAGTTTATATGCAATTGTATTGTATATTTATAATGATTCCTACTTATACTGTATGTGCACTTTATGTGTGTATTAGGGATGTCCCGATCCAGGTTTTTGCACTTCCGATCCGATACCGATACTGACCGATACCGATACTGACCGATACTGGCCTATCCGAGCATGTATTAAAGTTTAAAGTTATTTAGCCTACTTAGTTGTCAGAATCATGTTGAAAAGGGTTTTAGTACTCTTGATAACAACTAGCCAGCTGAATTAGGGGAGTTTGAATAATACACAATGGTTGGTAACAAGAAACTGACCTGTTTATTCAAGGATAAACACAAAATAGACAAATTATACATGACAAACAGAAATGGCATCATTGAACTAGGGCTGGGCGATATGGCCTTTTTTTATTATTGCAATATTTTAAGGCCATGTCACGATACACCATATATATGTGGATATGTTTAGTCCATTTCACGATACACCATATATATGTGGATATTTTGCCTTAGCCTTGAATGAACACTTGATGCATATAATCACAGCAGTATGATGATTCTATGTGTCTACATTAAAACATTCTTCTTCATACTGCATTAATATATGCTACTTTTAAACTTTCATGCAGAGAAGGAAATCACAACTAAAAAAATCACTAATTTTTTCACACGGTGTTGATCTGGAAATTTTTGCCTCTGCATTTTGATGATGTGGGCGTGTGGCACCGAATGGAGATAAGCGTCTCGACAGACGTTACAATAATTGAACAATGATGACGAAAACTGTTTTCTCTGTCGTGTCCGTGTGTCGAAAATTGTAATGCGCTTATTTTTTTATTTGATTTGCCGTGCGCAATTGCACAGGCGCGCACCTTAGAGGGAGCGTTGCTAGCACGGCTGCGCTAGCATTACAGCTAACGTTAGCCATGCTGCTACCTCTCTGCTGTGCGAGGGCGTATACGTATGTGACATATGACGTGACAGTATGTGACGTATGACGTGACAGTATGTGACGTATGACGTGACAGTATGTGACGTGTGTAAGAAGGTGCGCTTGCTGTCTGTGAGAAGGAGACACAGGAAAGAGTGAGAAGAGCCTGTCGTGTAATGCCAGCAGCTAAAAGCAACTGCGTGAGAATCCACAGACCTGTGGATGTGTTGAAGGTGTGCTGGAAAATGCGGAACGGAAATTAGGGAGCAGCAGAAAAGTGGAATGTATTATTTAGATAGGTGCGCTGGAAAACACGGACCGGAGTTTTTTTTTTTTTTTAAACTGGATCTGGATCGGCATTTTCCCATGCCTTGCCGATACGCATTTTTTGGCAAATATCGGCGGCCGATCCGATCCAAATATCGGATCGGGACATCCCTAGTGTGTATTAATGTACTTTCCTTCATTCTGTAAACCAGAATGAAGGTGCAGGGCTCTCAAACTCGCGGACTGCAGGCAAATTGCGACGATATTTTATGGGCCCCCTACCTTAATATGAAAGTTTAATGTAAGTGTGGCCCGCAAGTTTTAAATGAATGGCACTTTACAGTGTTGTCTGCGCAGCTGAACGAACCTACCGATCACTGTGGGGCATATGGCTCTTGGAGCCGGGGCATATGTCTCTTGGGGGCGGGACATCGACCGGGCTTCATGCAGGAAGATAAACATTTCTCAATGAGTAAAAGTTATGCAGAGGTTTCTTCCGTGCCTGGCTGGCTGCCTCGTTTCTATTGGGCACACGCAAACATTGGTCCCAGCGTGCTGCGTTCGTAACACTTCCAAAAGAAAAGTGTTTTAAGTTGCTGCCCAGCGGGACATTATACATACATATGTCTCTCTCGCTCTGACAAAATAAATCAAAGTGATGCATAAGCGGCAGGATAAAAGAACTCAATGTAACCTAATGTAGTCTGCAGTCACATAGCGACACCTGTCCGTCGGCAATAACAGTCCACGATGAACATTACATATTAGGGGTGTAACGGTACACAAAAATTTCGGTTCGGTACGTACCTTGGTTTAGAGGTCACGGTTCGGTTCATTTTCGGTACAGTAAGAAAACAACAAAATGTACATTTGGTTATTTATTTACCAAATTTGGAAACAATGGCATAACATACATATACACACAGGCTGAATAAGTGTATGTCATATGAGGCATAAATAACCAACTGAGAACGTGCCTGGTATGTTAACGTAACATATTATGGTAAGAGTCATTCAAATAACTATAACATATAGAACATGCTATACGTCTACCAAACAATCTGTCACTCCTAATCGCTAAATAGTAGTAGCAGGGAGCATCTTTTTTTTCCACAATGCACTTCTGCCATGACCCGCCCCTGCCGAATTTTTATTGGTTGATGTGTGTGTGTGACGATTGCTGATATACGCCTCGTCTCTTACGTGAATGAGATAAATAATATTATTTGATATTTTACGGTAATGTGTTAATAATTTCACACATAAGTCGCTCCAGAGTATAATTCAAAATATGAAAAAAACTGCGATTTATAATCCAAAAAATACGGTACACACTTTGTAGAGCGCAACAAAAGACGAGATCCAAAAAAAAAGCGCTTGAACGAATAAAAAACATAATGTAGCATCCCCCTTGTTAGTGTGTACTGATGTTAAAGACAATATACACTACGTTGCACATGTAATATATCACTATATCGATAATTAAATGCTTTATAATTCCAGGAGAGTTTTGCGGTAAATTCACCAAAACGTCACTGTGGAGTTATTGAGTCTGTTTAACTGAGTGGAGAGCTAGCTTCCGCAGCTAGAGGGTGCATGACCATGACTTACGTTTTGTTTGATCAGCCGTTTTACTGCCTTGTTGCAGGCACCGTTTGGAAACAATTAGTTATGTAAATAGACATTTAGGAAATATTTCAGTGAGAATAACTCATTTCACAACGTATATATCTGTGGCTTATAGTCTGGTGCGGCTTAAGTATGGAAAAATATTTTTTTCTTCTAAAATGTAGTGGGTACGGCTTATATACCAGTGCACTCTATAGTCCAGAAAGTATGGTATTTTTATACATATACAGAAATGTTGACAGTGTATACTAGAACCATTGCAACAGATATGAATTTCCAGATGGACCCTTTCAGCACATGGTCTGAAAAGCATCCACTCTTCTCCTAACCTGACTCTCGCCAGATCCTTGTAGTTCGCTGAGCTCCACACAAGGATCTGGGACTTCTCAATAGGAGATGTATTTCAGAAGGCAAAAAAATAATTGTTGTGATTGGCAGCAATGTCAGTAGACGATTGATGTCGCAAAACAGTTGCAATAGCAGAATAAATGTCCATTGTTGTTGGAATCAACCAGTTGCTTCGGCGCTACGTCACATCTATGAAATCCCGCCCGGCGATCCTGATTGGTTCATTATTTTTTGCTATCTGGAAGGAGTTTGCAATGCCCTCGAGCCCAGATATTTGTGTGGAGTCAGGTTACTCTTCTCCACCACTATACTGATTGTGAGAGATAGCGTACCTCGGAATATCCGCTTTTTCAACGCCATTATTGCCTGCTTCTGAGCTTTATTGACCAGCCATCCCTCGTTAGTAAGGGCTTATAGTATATATTGGATCTAATGAGATGGGAAGACACCAATAAGAACAGACTAAATAGGATTTGGAAGTCCTCTTTAGCCTACAGAAAGAGGTGAAAGCTTTACAACAGTGGTCCCCAACCTTTTTGTAGCTGCGGACCGGTCAACGCTTGAAAATTTGGGGGGGGGGGGGGGGGTTCATAAAGAAATACAATCACGTGTGCTTACGGACTGTATCCCTGCAGACTGTATTGATCTATATTGACATATAATGTATATATTGTGTTTTTTATGTTGATTTAATAAATACTTTTTTTTTTTTTTTTTTTTTTCTTGTGCGCCCCGGTACCAATCGGTCCGGTGGTTGGGGACCACTGCTTTACAATATCAGTACATTATTTGATACAACTACTGTAGTTGTTTGTGCTATTATTGCAAAGGTTTGTTTTACTTTTTAAAATGCATTTTACATGTAAAAATATAGTGTTTTAGTGTCACATGGGGGTCGCAGCTTGCTATGGGGTTGTTCTTCCATCGCAAAAGACGGCTACGGACGACAGCATGAAGTAGTGATGGGTCCGGCAACACCGATGCATCGGCGCATGCGTCGAGCTCATAGAGCGAAACCCTGTGTCGGTGCGCGTACCGCTTTTAGAAAGTCACGTGACCGATCATGAGCTGTTTTGGTCACGTGACCGATACGCGAACTGTGTCGCACTGACGCCTCCTCTGTGCCCTGTGAGCGGGTCTTTTCTACAGCCGGATAAATAATAACTAAGAAGAGAAAGCGTCTAAAATTTAATACGTTGGAAAAACTGTTTTTTTTTTAATAAAAATGTGTAAAAAAAAAATAATAATAATTTCCAGGTCCACAAGCATGCTCATTCACAACACGTTCTCTTAGATTTCCATGTTATGATACATGTCCACATCATTTATTGACTGTATCTAAAAAAGACAAAAAATATATTTTTATTTAAATGAAGTTATGAAATAATCCTAAATGAAATACAATGACTTTGTTTATATTATTGTATATACTAGGTCAGTGGTTCTCAACCTTTTTTCAGCAATGTACCCCCTGTGAATTTTTTTTTAATTCAAGTACCCCCTAATCAGAGCAAAGCATTTTTGGTTGAAAAAAAAAAAAAAGATAAAGAAGTAAAATACAGCACTATGTCATCAGTTTCTGATTTATTAAATTGTATAACAGTGCAAAATATTGCTCATTTGTAGTGGTCTTTCTTGAACTATTTGGAAAAAAAGATATAAAAATAACTAAAAACTTGTTGAAAAATAAACAAGTGATTCAATTATAAATAAAGATTTCTACACATACAAGTAATCATCAACTTAAAGTGCCCTCTTTGGGGATTGTATTAGAGATCCATCTGGATTCATCAACTTAATTCTAAACATTTCTTCACAAAAAAAAAAATCTTTAACATCAATATTTATGGAACATGTCCACAAAAAATCTAGCTGTCAACACTGAATATTGCATTGTTGCATTTCTTTTCACAGTTCTTTTTGACAGACATTTTAGTGACAAACCTGAGCTTGTGCTTCACTGAGTTTATGAACTTACATTCATATTTTGTTGAAGTATTATTCAATAAATATATTTATAAAGGATTTTTGAATTGTTGCTATTTTTAGAATATTTTTAAAAAATCTCACGTACCCCTTGGCATACTTTCAAGTACCCCCACGGGTACGCGTACCCCCATTTGAGAACCACTGTAGCTGAGATAGGCTCCAGCGCCCCCCGCGACCCCAAAAAGGGAATAAGCGGTAGAAAATGGATGGATGGATGGATGTACTAGGTCATAAAATCAGTGTCAGTTGAGTCGGTCCATAGGTTGCCTGTAGGGATTTTTAATGTCCAGCAGATGTCAGTATTTAGTGACACAGTATCGACACAGTATCAATACAGTTTTGCAATGTGTCGAAACGCTTCATGACGCCTCATCAACCCATCACTAGCGTGAAGGTAGGCTTGGTTTTATTAACATAAATAATCCTTGGATTTATTAATATAAATAATCCAAATTACCACAAACACAAACAATACAAGAAAAAAAAGGCAAGCGTGCCTAAAACACAAAAAGTTATTCTTTAACAGAAACTAAGACATGGACATGGAAACTAACTTGGTCAGAATCAGATATAAGCCGGTGTGACATCAAGACAACGAAGGCAGAACGAGTGACTGGCAAAGGCAACTTAAATAATGCCTCTGATAAGCGCTCGGGAAGCAGGTGAGCGGTCGAGCACTAATCAGAGACAGGTGAACACAATGAGTGACCATGACAACCAAAACAAACTCACAGGAGCACAACCAAGAACTTAAGCAGTCCAAAACTAACAGAAAATAACTAAACAAACATGATCCGGACCACGGATCATGACATTTAGGGGGCCAAGTATGGATTAAAAAGATTACAATTCATTTCAATGGGCAGGGCTGATTTGAGATACGAGTTTTTTAAGTTAAGAGCTCGGCCATGGAACAAATTGAGCTGTACGAGGTTGATTTAGGCCCAACAAGCAAAGCAACTAGATTTATCATGCATCAGCTGCAAAAAAAAAAAGAAAACCTTTTGTCCAGCTTATGTGCTTTTCAGACATTTATTTCCTGGTATCTATCCATCCTTATCTTAATCCCCTCCCTTCTCAGCCTGAGCTCCTCTGCATCCCTGCTGGGTGTAAATTGCCTGTAACCCATCATAATAGCTCCTTCCTCGCCTTTGCCACAAATACATACTGCTCTCCAAACCTCTAAACTTAAAAAGCATTATCAGCTAAATCATCTTACAACTAAGCATCGCCACTTGGTAGATTTAGCTTCGCTTTTCAAAGAATCACCTTGGTCCACTCAAAAGGGCACACAGCTCAAAGTCAAAGCACTCTTGAGCATGGCTGTTTCAAGGGATTGAATTCTCATGGCTTAAATTAATTGGAAAACAATGCATTGTTTCTGCACTTCTGCCTGTTGGACCTATTCATGTTCGCGTGCATTTTCCTGCGTCATTCAGCATGATGTTAAACCGGCCTGACATTACTCCACCTCTTGAACTGTGCTGGAGAGCATCAAGTTAATTACATTATATGACAAGGTACTACATATTCTGGTTGGTTTACAGTAACACACAGTGGTCAATTAACATGTACAACATTTGGAATTCATTATGGACTCGCCAGATTTGGAGGATGTTCATTCAGTTGTTTAATTTTGTAGCAAAAAAAGCAGATAACAGACATAACACAAAACTATAGTCATGTCAAAGGGCAACCTTCTGGCTTTGAGAAACACTCAAATAAATCAAGAAAATATATTGTCGTAGTCAGTAACAGTTCCATTTTTAGAACGAGCAGAGTGAAAAAAACAGAAAACACTTTAACACACCACTACTATATCACTTTGTTGCACCACTTCTGGCTTTTATAACAGCTTGCAGTCTCTGAGGCATGGACTTAACAAGTGCTCTTCATCAATCTAGTTCAAGGACCATTGTCTTCAATTTCCACCACAGATTTTTAATCGGACTTACATCCGGACTTTTTGCTTATGTACTTTTCTTCAAAGATTTTTAATCTATGGAAATATGCGTTATCATCTTGAGAAATGATGTCATCATCCCCAAACATCCTTTCCATTGATGTAAAAAGAAAAATGTCCAAAATGTCCAAGTAAAATTGGGCATTTATTAAAGATGTAATGACAGCCATCTCCCCCGTGCCTTTACCCGACATGCAGCCCCATATCATTAATGACTGTAGAAAGGTGTATGTTTTCTTCAGGCAGTTGTCTTCATAAATCTCATTCAAACATCATCATCATCACCATTGCCCAATGCAGATTTGCGAGTGATCACAGAATAAGACTTTTGTCCAGTCATCCATAATCCACGATTGTTTTTGCTTAGTCCATTGAATCCTTGTTTTGTTTTTTTCTGGTTACAGACGGTGGCCCCAGTTTGTTCTTCATTTGTGCGTTTTCTGTTTTCATGACATATTGCTTTTAGTTTTCTGTCTTGACGCTTTGATGATTGATGATGGTCATTATGCTGGCCTTTCACAACCATGTTGTGTGTGCATGTTCCAGGCTTAAGACACAGCTGACTGACTGGAAAATCGACATCTGTTGCAACATTGCGTGATGATGTACTTTCTTGAAGAAGTTTAATAATACTCTCCTTATGTTTCAATTGATATCTCTTGTGTTGGAGCCATGATTCATGTCAATCCACCTTGTGCAACAGCTCTACAAGGTGTGAACACTCCTTTTTAACTGCAGACTAGGGTTGTACGGTATACCAGTACAATTATAGTACCGCGATACTAATTAATCATATTCAGTACTATACCGCCTCTAAAAAAGTACCGGTAAAAAATATTTTTTCGGGGTTTTTTTTATTTATTTTTTTATATTATTGTTACAAACGGGCAGCACGGTGGAAGAGGGGTTACTGCGTCTGCCTCACAATACGAAGTTGCTGAGTAGTCTGGGGTTCAATCCCAGGCTCGGGATCTTTCTGTGTGGAGTTTGCATGTTCTCCCCGTGACTGCGTGGGTTCCCTCCGGGTACTCCGGCTTCCTACCCACCACCAAAGACATGCACCTGGGGATAAGTTGATTGGCAACACTAAATTGGCCCTAGTGTGTGAATGTGAGTGTGAATGTTGTCTGTCTATCAGTGTTGGCCCTGCGATGAGGTGGCGACTTGTCCAGGGTGTACCCCGCCTTCCGCCCGATTGTAGCTGAGCTAGGCTACAATCGCGACCCCGAAGGGAATAAGCGGTAGAAAATGGATGGATGGATGTTTACAAACTCAATAAATATGTCCCTGGACACATGAGGACTTTGAATATGACCAATGTATGATCCTGTTTGACTTGGTATCGGATGGATACCCAAATTTGTGGTATCATCCAAAACTAATGTAAAGTATAAAACAACAGAAGAATAAGTGATTATTACATTTTAACATAAGTGTCGATAGAACATGTTAAAAGAGGAAGTAAGCAGATATTAACAGTAAATGAACAAGTAGATTAATAATTCATTTTCTACCACTTGTCCTTAATGGAAAATGACACAATATGTTACTGCATATGTCAGCAGACTAAATTAGGAGCCTTTGTTTGTTTGCTTACTACTAAAAGGCACGTTGTCATGTATGTTCACTATTTTATTTAAGGACAAACCTGCAATAAGAAACATATGTTTAATGTACCGTAAGATTTTTTGTTAAAATAAGGCTCATAATGCAATTTTTTGTGGTCCCTTTTATTTAGAAAAGTATCGAAATACATTTTGGTACCGGTACCAAAATATTGGTATCAGGACAACACTACTGCAGATGAATGAACAGATTTAATCTGATGCAGGTGTTAGCTTTGGGAAAGAAAATATACAGAGTGACTAGATAATGGCTTTTTTGCCGATATCCGACATTCTGATATTGCCCAACTCTTTAATTACCGATACCGATATCAACCGGTCGTGGAATTAACACATTATTATACCTAATTTTGTTGTGATGCCCCGCTGGATGCGTTAAACAATGTAACAAGGTGTTCCAAAATAAATCAACTGAATTTATGGAAAAAATGCCAACATGGCACTGCCATATTTATTATTGAAGTCACAAAGTGCATTCTTTTTTTTTAACATGCCTCAAAACAGCAGCTTGGAATTTGGGAGAGAGCATGAGGAGGTTGAGGTGGGCGGGGTTGAGGTGTGTGTGTGTGGTGGGGTGGGTAGCAGGGGGGTGTATATTGTAGCGTCCCGGAAGAGTTAGCGCTGCAAGGGGTTCTGGGTATTTGTTCTGTTGTGTTTATGTTGTGTTACGGTGCGGATGTTCTCCCGAAATGTGTTTGTCATTCTTGTTTGGTGTGGGTTGACAGTGTGGCGCATATTTGTAACAGTGTTTAAGTTGTTTATACGGCCACCCTCAGTGTGACTTGTATGGCTATTGACCAAGTATGAAATGCATTCACTTGTGTGTGTGAAAAGCCGTAGATATTATGTGATTGGGCCGGCACGCAAAGGCAATGCCTTTAAGGTTTATTGGCACTCTGTACTTCTGCCTACGTCCGTGTACACAGCGGCGTTTTAAAAAGTCATAAATTTTACTTTTTGAAACCGATACCGATAATGACATGTTCTTGTGTTTCCTTGTTTTCTGTAATTATGTCCTGTCCAGCGCTCTTATTTCTGTTAATTTCCTGTATGGTTTAACCACTCTGGCCTGAGTGCCGTTTCCCACCTGTCCCTGATTGGCAACCTGAGCGCACCTGTTCGTGGTTGCCAATCAGGCTTCCTTATAAAGCAGCCTGTCCTTCAGCCTTGTGCTCATAACCTGTTATGATTAAAACACGTCTCTTACCTGCAAGTCGTCCTCCTGTCTCCTGCATCTTGGGGTCACGACTACCGCAGCCATGCTCGCTCCTGACAAAGGAAACCGTTACTGACAACCAGAACTCATATTCTTAAATTATTTTAGTGTTTCTAAAAGCCAGAAAGTTCATATCATGTCATGTCTATTATTCGCTTATTTTTGTACAAAATCAAACCACTGAATGAAAGTCCACAAAGTCTGTTGATTTTGAGTCTGATTTTTGCCAGGGGGTGTAGATACTTAATCAGTGCAGTCAGGATCCTAAATCAGTCGGGATTAAAGAAATTATATACCGTTGAATGAATGGTTTGTTTTGGAGATAAAATGATGCACAGACAAGTAGGTCCTCTTTTGAAATGGAAACTTTTCTGAAGCTGTGCTGTGGAAAACTTGCCTGCATTATCTAACAAAACCTGCAGTGTTTGAGTTAGAAGTCAGCGCGAAGGCAGCTGACCATAGTTAGTCATGCACTGTATCACAACACCGCCGTGATTTCTGCAAGGAGATTTTGTCTTGCAAAGCCTGTGTTTTTTTTCCACACTGGCTTTGACAGTCATATGCACTATTCAGAGTCCTCGTTAGTATCAAATGTCATGGCTCATTTCCATGGCTCAGGACAGGCCACTGCGCCAGATTGCTGCTTTAATATTATAATATTATGATAATTAACTTATCTAATTGTGCCTCCAGTTACGGCTATTTGTTTTCAAAAGGGCAAGTCTAGTGGATCCATTCACCTCAGGCGATTTAAAAACAAAAAAAAAATAGACGAAAACAGTCCTACTGTGTATGAGAAAATCTACCTTCTTGCAGTCTGGGGGTTTTTTTTAAATTCCAATCAAACTTCTACATTATAAATTAAGTTAAAGTACCAATGATTGTCACACACACACTAGGTGTGGCGAAATTATTCTCTGCATTTGACCCATCACCCTTGATCACCCCCTGGGAGGTGAGGGGAGCAGTGGTGGCCGCGCCCCGGAATCATTTTTGGTGATTTAACCCCCAATTCCAACCCTTGATGCTGAGTGCCAAGCAGGGAGGTAATGGGTCTCATTTTTATAGTCTTTGGTATGACTCCGCCGGGGTTTGAACTCACAACCTACCGATCTCAGGGCGGACACTCTAACCACTAGGCCACTGAGTAGGTAAAAAACATAACAAAAGATGTGCTGTATTATAAAACCTCATCTAAGACTTAAAGTAGATCACCAGAATTGATCTGACTTTTTCTCTGGATCACTTTAAACTTCTGCCAAGCACGGTTCACACACATGTTCATATTAGCCATTTAAATTGAGGGCAGTGATTCCTAAAGAGTGAAGGGGGCGTAACACATAGCACACTGACAAAGCTTAACCTATTGTTACTATAACAATCTACAAGGTTAATGTAGGTTGCTTCTCTTTCTCCCCCTCCATTTTTCTGCATTCTTTCGTATCTCAAGTTATCATTACGTATATGTATTGTTGCATTTGAACAACTGTATTGTTGATAATAAAGGTAAATTATTGGTATTGTTCATTATCAATAGCGCTATTTCTATTGGTTTTTGTATTGATCCATTTGTAGTGTAATAATGCTCATTGTCATTTCTGTATTATTTTTTATTTTTCGCTAACTGCTTATTTGCTATTACTTTTACCATCATATTTGTACATGTCGTATTTGCTGATGTTGCTCTATTGTTGTTGTTGTTGTTGTTGTTGTTTGCTGTTGTTATTTTTGTCTCTCTGTCTAATCCCCCTCTTGTCTCCACAATTTCCCCCTCTGTCTTCTTTTTTTTTCTCTTTCTATCCCCTCCTGCTCCGGCCCGGCTGCACTAAATGTTAATATAAATACATTTAATAAAGTCAAATACAAATAAGGCAACAAGAGAAGTATCCTACACTTCTCTTTTGTAAAGTAAATCTGAACAGCCGACATGGGCATCTACATCAACTATAGGATTTGCCTGAGAAGCTGGACAGGACAAAAAAAAAAAAAAAAAAAAAAAAGAGTGAAGGGGGCACGGTGAGGTGTCATTGGGGGCGTGAGAGTAGGGCTGCAATGGCCAAAATATTAATCAGGATTATTTTTTAATCATAATTGAAATCACGATTATTAATCACCATTATTTATCCATCCTTCCAAAGGCTATGTTGTCCATAGATTTAAAGACACATCTTTGTGGTTTTGTTGGCATGGTCATGGAGCTTGGTGCCTATACACAATGGCCTCTGGCGTAGGCGGCGGTCAGTTCACAGGGCTTCAAAAAGAACCGCTGCTTTTTTAAAACGTACCGCCGACAACAACCCTTATTTAATCATGTTCATTTGATTGAGAAACCAATATAAGACGCTCCATTTTTTTCAAGGCTCTGAACCCTGCGGCTTATAAAACGGTGCAAGGATTTTTACTTGCCAACGACCATAATGTTTTCTACTCAACAAATACTTTTCATATTATGCCGACAGACACTGAAAAGGTGTGTTTTGTCTGTGATACGGTTCGCTCACATACCGGTGCTGCGGGTTGACAATGTACTTCCTGTTTTGTACCGGAAGCATATTGATTGATTGATTGATTGATTGAGACTTGTATTAGTAGATTGCACAGTACAGTACATATTCCGTACAATTGACCACTAAATGGTAACACCCGAATACGTTTTTCAACTTGTTTAAGTCGGGGTCCACGTTAATCAATTCATGGTAATTGGTATTCATGGTATATTCGTCCATAGCGTTTCTGCTCGAAAGGTTTCTTTATTCATCACTCCTAGAAACGTATGTAAGTTTTACAATATAACTAAAACAATTCATACTTACTAAAACATCCCATGTGTGTTGTCTGTAAAGTGTTTTTTTAATACGTGCTCTCATAATGTAATAAAGCTACTGTTAACATTTACAAATAGGCCAAAACGTTTAGAAGAGTCTGTGTTAGTATTATTAACTTACAATGGCATTCTTTTTGTATTGTGTCATTTTCGTAAATTCACCAAAACGTCATCGTGGAGAGCTTGCCCTGATGTGGGGTCTGAGTCGAGGATGTCGTTGTGTCTTGTGCAGTCCTTTGAGACATTTGTAATTAAGGACTATATAAGTAAACCTTGATTGATTGAGTCTGTTTAGCGGATTGGATGACGATGACTTCTGTTTTGTGTGATCAGCCGTTTTACTGCCATGTTACAGGCACTGTTTGGAAACAATTAAGGTATGTAAATAAAATAGGGCTGTCAAACGATTAAAATATTGAATTGTGATTAATCGCATTGTTCACAGTTAACTCAAAATTAATAATAGGTATAATTGGTATAATTTTTCATCATTAGGTAATTTTTCATCATAGGTGTACCCGAGACAGACAATTTTCCAGGGGGGGTATCCCAGCTGTAATCTATGACATTTCTACCTGAATAAATGCCTCTGATGTTTTAACCTTCTCTATTAATGAATTTTTCCCATTCAAAAGGAATTGGCCATTTTTCAAACTTCTACCATTTCCACATTTTTCAACCAATTCAAACCATTCCACCTTCAACACATTCCACACTCTGGAAATTCAAACTACCCTTTTTCCAAGTTCAAAAAAATTCCAGGATTTTCCAGAATTCCTGGTTTTCCCAAAGTCCTATTTCCACCATTTTTTCTGGCTACTATTCCTTTCACATTTTTCAACCCACTTCAACCGTCCCACCGTGAAAACATTCCTCTTAATCAGAACAAAAAACAAAGTTGTTTTTGAACTGGAAAAATTCCCTTTTTGCCCGAAATTCCGTAATACCATTTCTCAATTCAACATGTTAATACTTCAACATTTCTAGACCGTTTTGAAAAATTTCAACGCCAACCATTTCAACTCATTCAGACTATTCAAGTTTTTTTACCATTTTTAAAAAAATTCCCGCTTTTCCTGAAATTCCCAATTTTTTAGGAAATTTCCATTTAAATCAATGGGACATTCTTCAAAGTTCCACAATTCCCACATTTTCAACCAATTCAAACCATTCCACCTTCAACACATTCCACATTATGGAAATCCAAACTACCTTTTTTCCAAGTTCAAACAAATTCCAGGATTTTCCAGAATTTCTGGTTTTCCAAAGCTCTATTTCCAGCCTTTTTTATGGTGACTACTCCTCCCACAGTTTTCAACTCACTTCAACCGTTACACCGTCAAAACATTCCTCTTAATCAGGACAAAAAACGAAGTTGTTTTTTGACCTGGAAAAATTCCCTGTTTTCCCGAAATTCCGGGAATTCCGTAATACCATTTCTCAATTCGACATGTTACTACTTCAACATTTCTCGACCAATTTGAAAAATTTCAACACCAACCATTTCAACTCATTCAGACCATTCAAGTTTTTTACCTTTTTTTTTTTTTTAAACCCTGATTTTCCCGAAATTCACACATTTTCTGGAAATTCCCATTTAAATCAACGGGACATTCTTCAAAGTTCCACAATTCCCACATTTTTCATCCGATTCAAACCGTTCCAACTTCAAACTGTTCAGCCTGTTCGGGAATCGCTGGCTTTCCCTTAACAAATTCCAAAAATTAAATTAAATCACCAAAATGATTCCCGAGCCCGGCCACCGCTGCTGCTCACTGCTCCCCTCACCTCCCAGGGGGTGGAACAAGGGGATGGGTCAAATGCAGAGGGTAATTTCACCACACCTAGTGTGTCAGTGGTACTTTTTCATTTGATACAAACTGTTCCAACTTCAAAATATTCAGCCTGTTCAGGAATTGTGTGCTCTACTTCAACAATTAAAAAAAAATTCCAGGATTTCAGTTCAACCTCAGCATTGGAGCATTCACACGCAATTCCTTCAGGAATTGCCTCATCTAGTTAAGGAATACAGTTGATCCAAGCGAAATAATGGATCCTAAAATGTTTTATACATTCTTAACACTTTTTCGTTCTGGTGACACTTAACTGCTAATAAATGATGTACGCCCCAGAGGGTTAATACTGAAATTATGAACGTGAGTTAGTTATCAAATTAAATGTATTTTGATGCTTTATCTTAGGGGTGTCAAACTCATTTTAGATGGGGGGCCACATGGAGAAAAAACTACTTCCAAGTGGGCCAGACTGGTAAAATCTCGACACGATAACGTAAAAATAAAGACAACTTCCGATTGTTTTCTTTGTTTAAAAATAGAACAAACAGATTCTGAAAATGTACAAATCATAATGTGTTTGGGTTTTTTTTACACTTACATGTTGCGGTTAATAGTATTCCATCTTTATTTGTCGTTATTTATACTTTCTGAATAAATTATGTGATAATGTTCATCAGTCAACTCATTGGTGTTAATTGTTAATCTTTCAAGATAAAAAAATAAAAATAAAAATCTAGTTACAGGATGTTATTAACGTCGTTTGCTAATTTTCCTCGACTGGTGCACTAACATCATGTATTTTTGTGGGTTTTTTTTACATTTGTAGCATAATCTACAAAAATACAAAGAATTGCTATTGCGACATCTAGTGGACACATTTAGAAACACCATTTTCTTTCATTAAAACATTTTGGCTCAATTTTATACTTAGCAAACCTGTTCGCGGGCCTGATCCGGCCCTCGGGCCTTACGTTTTACACCCCTGCTTTATCTGATCAAGTAAATTACAGGCGTGATATAGAACGGGTATGAATGGGTAACTTTTGTTTCATAAAAAGTGTGTTTGTCATATTTCACAGTGTTCATTTTTTACTTCACAACATGAGATACAGCAGAAAGTATAATATGCAGATGAATAAAAATGTTTTCATGTTTTAGTACGAAATATGAGTTGTGGATAGCAATATAGTGTTCATGCTCTGACAAAGCACAATTATTCAGTTTGAAATAAGCTATAAAAATAAAAAGTTACCAATATGAGTAGCTCTCGGCCATTTCCATTTTGTAAAAGTAGCTCTCACAGGAAAAAATATTGGAGACTCTGCCCGAACGTCTCTCAGAAGGCAATAAGACGACACATTGATGTGGAAAAAACAAAATTCTAAGTTGTTATGTACATTTGAACAAAAGTCAACATTTGCAAGGGTTATGCATAATTCAGGCGTAGAATAATATCGCTGATTTAGCATGCATTTCATGAGTTTCATCAAATCAGTCTGTCATTCAGCATGTGTTGCTGCAACACACTTTTGTGTAATGACTGCCCAGTTAAAATGTTTTAAAATTGTTGACCATTTTTTTTGTGTCATGATATTAGACTGCTGTCAGGTGTGGAGTTTGACACAGCAAAACAATATACAGTAACAATGCATCAAAATTAGTTTTACTAATAATCTTTTATACATTGAGTTTTGATCTTAACTGTAGTACCCTAACCCTCGAACTAGGGCTGGGCGATATATCGATATACGCGATATATCGCGGGTTTGTCTCTGTGCGATATAGAAAATGACTATATCGTGATATTCGAGTATACGTTCTCACGCAGTTGCTTTTAGCTGCTGGCATTACACTACAGGCTCTCCTCGCTCTTTCCTGTGTCTCCTTCTCACAGACAGATAAGCGCACCTTCTTACACACGTCACATACTGTCACGACATACGTCACATACGTATACGCCCTCGCGCAGCAAAGAGGTAGCGGCATGGGTAACGTTAGCAGTGATGCTAGCGGTAATACGAGAGAAAGAAGGTGCGAATCTGGTAACAAATGAAGGAATAAATAATTCCCCCAAAAAACAGCAGGGGGTCCATCGTCTGGCGGTGGTTTGGCTTCAAGTGGGAATATGTCGAACAGACAACCGTAATTTGTCAAGTGTGGGGCGAAAGCGTTGCTATAAAAAGTAGCATTACTGCTAATATGTAGCATCATTTGAAAAGTCACGCGCTCGAGAATGAACAGTGCTTACTCCG
Source organism: Nerophis lumbriciformis (assembly GCF_033978685.3). NCBI lineage: Eukaryota > Metazoa > Chordata > Actinopteri > Syngnathiformes > Syngnathidae > Nerophis > Nerophis lumbriciformis. Next base: position 19,016,258 of record NC_084577.2, on the reverse strand, counting down.
CACGTCAACATCTCCGTTCGGTGCCACACCAACAAAATGCAGAGGCAACCATTTCCACATCAACACCGTATGAAAAAAAAACGACATAAGGAGATAACGTCCGCTGGAACCTACCACATAGCGAAGGACGTACACTATTTGATTTCCTATTATGCAGCTAATTTTTATTTGACAGTTATTGAAATATCTTGTGTGTCATCATGCACAAAAGTGCACTTTATTTGTTTTAAACTATTGTAGTGGCGTTCTGTACAAAAAGTGCACTTTAATTTAGTGTTGTTTTGATATGTCATCTTAGTGACATCATGCACAAAAGTGCACTAAGAGTTTGTTTTAAAATGTCTGACAATCTTGCACTTTCTGTTTTGAAATGACATGAATGTTTGTGCCACTGCTTAATAACTGTTTAATAAATACACTTTTAGTCAATTGACTTAGTTGTGATTCCCCTCTCTGCATGAAAGTTTAAAATGAGCATATATTAATGCAGTATGAAGAAGAATGTTTTAATGTAGACACATAGAATCATCATACTGCTGTGATTATATGCATCAAGTGTTCATTCAAGGCTAAGGCAAAATATCGCGATATATATCGTGTATCGCGATATGGCCTAAAAATATCGAGATATTAAAAAAAGGCCATATTGCCCAGCCCTACCTCGAACATGTATTTTAAAGAATTATATATGATAACTCCTTTTATACCACTTTTTTCAAAACAAAAAGACTGACATACTTAGTTCAAATAGGCATATAAATGTTGAAAAAAAAATAAACAAAAACATTACATTATTTTTTATTGTGTGAATGTTCCAAAGCATTCACACATATGGTTTTCTACACCAAAATGCATCTATTTATTATTATTCAACAACTTCTTCTTCTTCTCCAGATTTTGGCGCGCAATACCTTCCACATTTTTCATCCGATTCAAACCATTACAACTTCAAACTGTTGAACCTACGGGCTTTTCCCTTAACAAATTCCAAAAATTCCCAGATTTCCAAGAATTCCAGGTTTCCCGGGACATTTTTCCCATTCAAAATGAATTGGCCATTTTTCAAACTTCCACTACCATGAATTGATTAACGTGGACCCCGACTTAAACCGGTTGAAAAACTTATTCGGGTGTTACCATTTAGTGGTCAACTGTACGGAATATGTACTGTACTGTGCAATCTACTAATAAAAGTTTCAATCAATCAATCAAAAACCACCATTTCCACATTTTTCAACCAACTCAAACCATTCCACCTTCAACACATTCTGGAAATTCAAACTACCCTTTTTCCAAGTTCAAAAAAATTCCAGGATTTTCCAGAATTCCTGGTTTTCCAAAGCCCTATTTCCATCCTTTTTTCTGGCGACTACTCCTCCCACATTTTTATAACTATGTGTTGCTGCAACATACTCATTATAGTGCTGCACCCACAAAAGCTAAGACCACCATGTTAAAGACACGACAACTGATATTATGGTCCTGTGTGAATAGTTCATTTTCAGAATGTTGGGCCTAAAAACACAGACATGATTGTTTTGAGGAGATAGATCAATAACTAAAGCCACTAAAGTAAATAGCTGCTGAAAATGACATCATAAGCCGCAGGCACCAAATGAAATGCGGACTTTGATCAATATTTTCTTGTCGGTCTGTTCCATGCCGTGGTATTTTGTTAGTTAAATACAAAAATATGAAGTTAATGTTGGATCAACTGAAACCTTAATTAAAGTCAACATTTCATTTTCTGGAGTGCACTTTTTCCACACCAGTACTAGAATAAAATAACAGTCTGGTGTGTCATAGTATTTTTGCTTTGTGATGAGCTTTTGTCAACGTTTAGATTGTCCAATACAACTTGCATTGCTGGGGAAGGTGTATACCAGGGGTATTTAAACCGCGACGCGCGGGCCTAATGCTGCCCGTCGGCATCTTCAATTTGGCCCGCGGAACGACGGCACAAGTTCAATTTCAATAAGCAACCTGCCAGTGGGGCAGCACGGTGGACCATGGGTTAGTGCATGTGTCTCACAATATGAGTAGTCCTGGGTTCAATCCCAGGCTCGGGATCTTTCTGTGTGGAGTTTGCATGTTCTCCCCGTGACTGCGTGGGTTCCCACCGCCAAAGACATGCACCTGGGGATAGGTTGATTGGCAACACTAACAATTGGCCCTAGTGTGTGAATGTGAGTGTGAATGTTGTCTGTCTATCTGTGTTGGCCCTGTGATGAGGTGGCGACTTGTCCAGGGTGTACCCCGCTTTCCGCCCAAATGCAGCTGAGATAGGCTCCAGCAGCCCCCGCCACCCCAAAAGGGACAAGCGGTAGAAAATGGATGGATGGAACTTGACAGTGTGGGTGTTTTCATAATAAATGTAAAACATGACATATTGTCGCCTTGTATGACACAAGTCCAAACACATTTTTTTAGTCATGGTGCAGAAAAACAAAATTCAACCTGCACAAAAAGTCAACACACACATAACACAACCTGCTCACTGCGTTGTTGATATTATTTTTTGTTAAAAACAACGTCCCATCACCATAAAAAAAAATCAAAATTCCACCTATTTAAATCCATTGCAAGGCATGCTGACCTGTCTCCGCTCGGGATGGTCTCCTGCTGGCCTCACTATGGACTGGACTCTCACTATTATGTTAGATCCACTATGGACTGGACTCTCACAATATTATGCTAGATCCACTCGACTAGGGATGTCCCGATCCAGGTTTTTGCACTTCCGATCCGATACCGATATTGTTTTTGCACTTCCGATCCGATACCGATACTGACCGATACCGATACTGACCGATACTGGCCTATCCGAGCATGTATTAAAGTTTAAAGTTATTTAGCCTACTTAGTTGTCAGAATCATGTTGAAAAGGGTTTTAGTACTCTTGATAACAACTAGCCAGCTGAATTAGGGGAGTTTGAATAATACACAATGGTTGGTAACAAGAAACTGACCTGTTTATTCAAGGATAAACACAAAATAGACAAAATTATACATGACAAACAGAAATGGCATCATTGAACTAGGGCTGGGCAATATGGCCTTTTTTTTAATATTGAGATATTTTAAGGCCATATTGCGATACACGATATATATCTCGATATTTTGCCTTAGCCTTGAATGAACACTTGATGCATATAATCACATCAGTATGATGAGTCTATGTGTTTTAATTGATTGATTGAGACTTTTATTAGTAGGTTGCACAGTGAAGTACATATTCCGTACAATTGACCACTAAATGGTAACACCCGAATAAGTTTTTCAACTTGTTTAAGTCGGGGTCCACTTAAATTGATTAATGATACAGATATATACTATCAGATATATACTATCATCATAATACAGTCATCACACAAGATAATCGCATTGAATTATTTACATTATTTACAATCCGGGGTGTGGAGGGGGGCGCTGGATGTAAGTGTCAAAAAGACAGCCAAAAGAGTTTGATATGAGAATAAATCTAAAGTTAAAATATAGGGTAGAAATGCACCCATTTGCAGGAAATGTAGTCTTGATTTTCAAAATTTTCTTTCAAGGCTTGCATGTCTACATTAAAACATTCTTCTTCATACTGCATTAATATATGCTACTTTTAAACTTTTATGCAGAGAAGGAAATCACAACTAAAAAAATCACTAATTTTTTCATACGGTGTTGATGTGGAAATTTTTGCCTCGGCATTTTGATGGTGTGGACGTGTGGCACCGAATGGAGATAAGCGTCTCGACAGACGTTACAATATTTGAACAATGATGACGAAAACTGTTTTCTCTGTCGTGTCCGTGTGTCGAAAATTGTTATGCGCTTATATTTTTATTTGATTTTGTGCGTGGCATAGATTTGCCGTGCACGGAGGACGCTTGAGCAGTGCGAGTGCGCAATTGCGCAGGCGCGCACCTTAGAGGAAACGTTGGTCACACGGCTGCGCTAGCATCACAGCTAACGTTAGTCATGCTGCTACCTCTCTGCTCGGAGAGGACGTATACGTATGTGACGTATGACGTGACAGTATGTGACGTATGACGTGACAGTATGTGACGTGTGTAAGAAGGTGCGCTTGCTGTCTGTGAGAGGGAGACACAGGAACGAGTGAGAAGAGCCTGTCGTGTAATGCCAGCAGCTAAAAGCAACTGCGTGAGAATCCACAGACCTGTGGATGTGTTGAAGGTGTGCTGGAAAATGCGGAACGGAAATTAGGGAGCAGCAGAAAAGTGGAATGTATTATTTAAATCGGTGCGTTGGAAAACACGGACCGGAGTTTTTTTTTTAAACTGGATCTGGATCGGCATTTTCCCATGCCTTGCCGATACGCATTTTTTGGCAAATATCGGCGGCCGATGCGATCCAAATATCGGATCGGGACATCCCTACACTCGACGTCCATTGCACCGGTCGCCCAGGGGGGTGGGTCCCCACATCTGCGGTCCCATTGGGTTGAATTTTTCCTTGCCCTGATGTGGGATCTGAGCCGAGGATGTCGTTGTGGCTTGTGCAGCCCTTTGAGACACTTGTGATTTAGGGCTATATAAGTAAACATTGATTGATTGATTGATTGATTGATTGATTGATCACAACGCCTTATTGGCAGGAAAAAATGTGAGTGAGTTTGTTTATCTGTGTCTTTCGCAGTTGTTAAAACTACGGTAGATAGAGACAATACACACCAGGATGTCAGAACAAATGAGGAGATGGGAAGGGGAAAGAACTTTAACGCATTCCCAAAGATCGTGAAAGACAACACAAGTGGATACCAGCCAAAAAACATGCTGAAAGCGGGAAAAAGATCCCTCGAACACATTCCGTCGGTGTCGAAAACACTTCATATAATCTACGGAACATAATGGTTTCTTCAAACTACAACAGGGATGTAACAGTATTAATGATAAACAGCGATAAAACTCCCAAAGATTTGTATTACCGTTTCGAATAAAAATTCTCGTAAAACCATGATTGATAAGCGCACATCGATAAACTCATTCAATGAAGAGGCAAACTAGCACTATGCTACCATGTATAGAAGACACATTGTCTTTCCTCATTACAAACTTCATACCGCGATCTAAACGTATATAAACACATTGCTGTCTGAGCAACTAAGTGTTAGAATAATTGTTTGTAAGTTATCACAAAAAACTTTGTGTTGAAATGAGTTCTAGGCAAAAGGACAGGGGCTGTCTTTGAGGCCTACCAAGAGGAAGAATGCTCGTAAAACTCCACTGTGACTTCAAAGCGAAGAGATGACAGGATCTGCCCAATTTCCAGACGAACTCTTTTTGAAGTATTTTACGAACTATTTTTGAACTATTCTATGGAACTCTCTTTGAATTATTTTATGGAACTCTTTTTGAACTATTTTACGACCTCTTCTTTTGAACTGTTTGGTAACCAAAGGCAACGCTGTTTACGACCCACTTCCCTCTGGAAGCAGCTGTGGTCAGGTGGGGGGAGAAAGCCAAAATAAAAGAAGGAGGCATGCAATCTTTTGGAAGAGCGTGCTGAGATACTTACCAAGGGTACAGTGTGTCCAGGCGTGTCTCCTCAATTGAGTCCAAATTGAATTCTGTCTCTGTTTAATTCTTTGCTTCTTGTCTTGTTTAATAGATGTCATCAGTGTTTGAACCTGACACTAAGCTATCATTGTTCAGACTGAACCTGCTGGCCATGCTCTCTTCGAACACAGAGATCCAGTGTGACGTCAAGAGGACCCGAGATTTCTAGGGCCTCCCAAACATCTGATAAAAAAAAGGATTAAAAAAGTTTTCATCTATTTAAAAACAAGGCCTAATTTGTTTAAATTTTTTAATATTTCAAAATTCTTAATCCATCATGACTGTTTAAAAAAGCTCTCTTTGTCACCCAATGAACTATTCCATGATACTTGATTCATCTGCCAATGAAAATATATTGTTTACTTATTTGGTTTTTAGATAAAAAATTGAGAACATTCAACAATACTGTGATAATAATGTTAAATGTGATACTCTTCGTCACAATAACCGTGATATGAAATGTTCATATTGTTGCATCCTGTCATGATCTGTGTGAGAGTTTTTTGGTTTTAGTGTTGTTTTCCTGTATGTATTCCTGTCTAGCGCACCTATTTTTGTTTCACTTTCTGTTTTGGCCATTTCTTGTTGTGACTTTACTACAATTACTTAGCCTGTTCTCCAGACCTGGTCTTGATTGATAGGTGAAGGAATTCACCTGCCTCTGATCACGAATCAAGAGGGTTTGTCTGTCCGTGTTGCCTTCTTTGCGACACTGGTTTGTTTGTCTGTTGTGACTTACAGTATGTTCATGGTGTGCCTTGGTCTTTTTGCTCATTAAAGGCACCTTTTCACCTGCACGTCGCTTTCTGTCTCTGCATCCTGCGGTCACGCCAACTACCACCATGCGAGTTCCTGACAACATCCCAACACTATAACATTGTGTCTTTAATTATCCGTCATTAAAGTTTACAGCAGTTTTTAGTTTATTAAAGAACGTTGGACCCATGCATTATGTTTGATTTTGTAGGGCTGATGATCTAAAACACGGAATCTAAATCCTACATACGAGAAATTGATAGCAGAAAATAAATAGGAAATTACATTTTTGCTCTAATGCCAGAATGCTGCAATTTACTGTAATTATAATGAGAAAGGGGAAATATCTGATCAACTAAAGATTATAGGCGGAAATGTAGTTGATATGTGGGAAAAGAATAAATCTCAATTCATCCAACATGGCGGTGTAAACAAAACTAGTCACTATAGACTAGTGTTGTCTCGATACCAATATTTTGGTACCGGTACCAAAATAATTTTTATACTTTTCGAGTGGTAGAAAATGAATTATTAATCTACTTGTTCATTTACTGTTAATATCTGCTTACTTTCTCTTTTAACATGTTCTATCTACACTGCTGTTCAAATGTAATAATCACTTATTCTTCTGTTGTTTGGATGCTTTACATTAGTTTTGGATGATACCACAAATTTGGGTATCAATCCGATACCAAGTAGTTACAGGCAGAGGTGGGACCAAGTCATTGTTTTGCAAGTCACAAGTAAGTCTCAAGTCTTTGCCCTCAAGTCCGAGTCAAGTCCCGAGTCAAGACAGGCAAGCCCCGAGTCAAGTCCAAAGTCAAGACTGGAAAGTCTCAAGTCAAGTCCTAAGTCCTGCATTTTGAGTTTCGAGTCCTTTCAAGTCCTTTTAACCACAGACTAATATATTAACACAGATTGTGTATGCTTTTCAAACGCTGTATTTATTTATTAAAACAAGTGCATTTTAAATTGCAGGAAAGAAAATTGTGCTGACATTGCACTTTATAATAGCACTATTAACCAGTCATTTTAAACATTAACTCATTCCTTTACAGAACAAACACATTGAAAAATAAAGTGCAAATGTACTTATTTGTACAAAAGTGTTAACATTGAAAAAACATGACATATACGTGAACATAACAAAAAAGTTGTACTTTTTATATGTCAGGGCCCTATGCTGCATTGCATTTGCAAAAGACCAAATTAGCCAAGAGTCTGTCAGTCATTTGTGCACGATGGGGGCGTAGTATGATGCCACCATGGCTGAAAACTCGCTCCACTGGAGCACTGGAGGCAGGCACTGCCAAGACTCTCATGGCCACTCGGAACAGTGAAGGAAGAGTCTTCATGTTCAATGCCCAGAACAAAAGGGGAGAGAGAGTTGTTTTGGGTTGGTGCACTACTTGTAAGTGTATCTTGTGTTTTTTATGTTGATTTAATTAAAAAAAGAAAAAATTATTGTGCGGCCCGATACCAATCGATCCACGGACCAGTACCGGGCCGCGGCCCGGTGGTTGGGGACCACTGAGGTAAACAACCAACAGTATGTCAGAAAGCTAGCTAAAACGGTACACATATTCATAATATAGTATACATTTTAACTGACCTTTATTTTACTATTTTTGTCTTTTTTTAGGTGGCTAAAATACGCGGTGCTGCTGACCGCCGTCTATGTTACGTGTGATATATTGACTAACGTAACCCTGCTTAAAAAAAATCACTGAACAAAAAGTATGAATAAGGTAGTGAACTGCAACAGATTCCCGTGTTTGCAATAACGTTATAACGTTAGCAGTGAGTTTACAGCCTCACTGATTTAACTACACAGCAAATAAAAGTCACGTTACTTAGCCAATAAACGTTATCTTACATTCAAAACTTACCGTTCTTTGTGCAACTTCAAATGCCGGACGAAGTTGGAAGTTGTTGCCTCTCCATCAGTCATTTTCGAACCGCATGTGTTGCATACTGCAAACCGTTTTGTGTTGACCACCTCGTAATTTTTATACCCAAACAAAATTATTTTAGGTATAATTTTTTGTTCACTGGTGTGTGGTTTGGACATGTCTTCTTCGTTGGTTGTCCTGCAATTTGATTGGATGAATGCTGTGTGATGAAAACAAAGTAGATCTAATTTGATTGGCTGTTGTACTGAGAGCACACCAGCTGACACACGCAACGCTGATAGACAAGTACACAATGAAAAATACGGAGCGCTCCCGAATAACTTTTTCATCTTTGGGTTTGGGGGAAAGTAGCAAGTCATGTCAAGTCATGTCAATTCTCGCCTGTTTAAGGAGGTACTTGCTACTATTGGATCAAGTGTCCTTAACATTATCAATAGTAGCCTCTCTTCTGGAATAGTTCCAGTAGAGTTTAAACATGCAGTGGTACGACCTCTACTTAAAAAACCCAGCCTCGACCCCTCTCTCCTCTCTAACTTCAGACCTATCTCTAATCTTCCATACATTTCCAAAATATTAGAGAAGGTTGTCTACAGTCAGTTGCTGCCCTTCTTAGAGGATAATGGTATCACTGAGCTGTTCCAGTCCGGTTTTAAAGCCCTCCACAGCACAGAGTCAGCGCTTCTAAAAGTTTTTAACGATATCCTCCTGTCCACTGATTCTGGTAAATATGTTGTCCTGGTGCTTTTAGATCTGTCTGCTGCGTTCGACACCGTCGACCACGCCACCTTAATCACTCGTCTTGAGAACTGTGTGGGCATTAAGGGCGCCGCCCTCAACTGGTTCCGGTCGTACCTAACCGACAGGAGTTTTTGTGTAAAAGTAGACAGTTTTATGTCGTCCACAGCTCCTTTACCACATGGGGTCCCCCAGGGTTCAATCCTTGCCCCAATTTTATTTGCGCTTTACCTTCTCCCCCTTGGTTCTATTTTTAGGAAGTACAGTATTGCATTTCATTTTTATGCCGATGATTGCCAGATTTATTTTCCCATGGCACAAAATAACACGGTTCAAAGTCTTATTGACTGCCTGCACGACATCAAAGTCTGGCTTTCAGCTAACTTCCTGAGCCTAAATGAAGACAAAACAGAAGTTATGTTGTTCGGTCCAAGTCGCTCTCCCTCCCCCAACGTTGACCTCGGCACTCTGACCCCGTATCTCAGCGACTCTGTCACAAACCTGGGGGTAAAGTTTGACTCAGATTTTAAATTCGAAAAACAAATCAGCAGCGTCGTTCAAAAAAGCTTTTATCAATTACGCCAAATAGCGAAAGTGAAACCGCTTCTATCAAGACATGATCTTGAGAAATTAATCCACGCTTTTATCTCGACTCGTCTTGATTACTGTAATGCCCTGTATGTTGGCATTAGCCAGGCCTCCCTCGCCCGCCTGCAGCTCGTGCAGAACTCTGCTGCTCGTCTGCTAACACAGACCCGCAGACGTGAGCACATCACCCCTATTTTAGCGTCCCTTCACTGGCTCCCTGTGCGTTACCGAATACATTTTAAACTCCTTTTATTTGTTTTTAAATGTCTAAACAACCTCGCGCCAACCTATCTCTCCGACCTCCTTCAGCCTTACTGCCCCACCCGATCCTTAAGATCAGCCGATCAGCTGCTGTTGACGGTCCCTGACACAAGGCTGAAGCTTAGAGGTGACAGAGCTTTCGCTGTTGCTGCTCCCAAGCTCTGGAACGACCTACCCCTGAGTGTTAGACAAGCCTCCTCTCTTCCTGTTTTTAAATCTCTCTTAAAAACATACTTTTATTCCATGGCTTTTAACACTGAGTGATATCCATCCTGCAATGGCGCCCCATAATACACCTGCTGTGATCCTGTTTTTATGTTTTTATGTTTTTATTAATTCTATTTTAATTATTTATTTTTTATCATGTTCTGTTTGTGTTGTGTTGTGTTTGCTCGGTACTTGTTTTATCTTTTAACCTGCTCATTGTACAGCACTTTGGCTACCCCTGTGGTAAATTTTAAATGTGCTTTATAAATAAAGTTGATTTGATTTGATTTGAATTCAAAAGGCTCAAGTCCAAGTGAAGTCACAAGTCATTGATGTTAAAGTCTAAGTCGAGTTGCAAGTCTTTTTACATTTTGTCAAGTCGAGTCTAAAGTCATCAAATTCATGACTCGAGTCTGACTCGAGTCCAAGTCATGTGACTCGAGTCCACACCTCTGGTTACAGGATCATACAATGGTCATATTCAAAGTCCTCTTGTGTCCAGGGACATATTTCCTGAGTTTATAAACATAATATAAATTTTTTTTAAACGAAAGAAGATGTTTTGATGTCAAAAAAAATCGATGTAATCATAGTAGTATCGACTAGATACGTCCCTGTACTTGGTATCATTACAGTGGATGTCAGGTGTAGATCTACCAATGGTGTTAGTTTACATTTTGACGCCGGTGAGCTACGGTGTGTAGTGAAGCATGTTTAGCTATTCCTCGTCCTGCAGGGATGATACTTGTAAGAAACGTACTTTATTTGTCGCCATGGAGGCGAGGATTAATGATTTAGAAGTAGCTAAAACACTGCCGACTGAGGATGGACTTTAGCCGCTAGCTAGCTAGCCATGTCTTAAAGCACCTCTTCCTAAGGGCGTTTCAGTGTTATAACTTTACCTTTATCATTAGTTTTTAAGCCAAAATGCGTCCGGTCTCCCTTTTCTGTCTACACACTGTGTCTGCTTGTAAGTACTCCGTGATTGTGTGCTACCGAACATGCTGGTCTGCTCGTAAAACCAGCAATGACACGACGTGACCGTGGGGTAGCTGACCGGTACTTTTCAGAGGCGGTATCGTACCGAATATGATTCATTAGTATCGCGGTACTATACTAATACCGATATACCGTGCAACCCTACTATAGACAAACAACTATTTATACTTATATTCACTCCTGTGGACAATTTAGAGTCTTTGGTCAACATATTTTTGGTCTGTGGGAGGAAGCTTAAGGACCCAAAGAAAAACTAAGCACAGAAATAACGCCACAGAGCTTTGTGTAGCATGAATGTGAAGTTCCAGTCATTTTTCAACTTGTTATGCGTATCTGTTCCTCTCTGAGTCCATGTGAGTTTGAGTTTAGCGTTTTGTGTGTATTACCCTCCGGGTGTTTGGCCACCACCGTGACAGGCATTGACCACCTCAGAGTAAACTGCAGCTGCTTCTCTGAAAGGAGGTTTTGAACAGGTTGTGTTTCAATTTGCTGCAGATAGATCGAAGATTAAAATCCTTCTGCTATGATTGGGCTCGCCGGGCCTGTCAGGCTCAACGGGCCGTTTCCCAAAAACATAATCCAACTATCAATTCACAGTCCAGTCTCTGCTTCACCCCCATGCCCGGAACACTAGCTTTGACAGCAGTCTGATGAAATGAGGCCTATACTCTTTCCAGCCTGGCCTCTATGTGCTCTGGCACAATGAACAAGAGCCTTGTTAGTCATTTCAACATTCATCATTTGTTAGATTTCAAACAGGCCAAAAACAACAGAGCTTCCAAATGAAGCCACGAAGGGTGAGCGTTCAAACTTTAATGACTAAATCAAAAGCATATGAAAGAAAACAAGTCATACTGTACCTAAGTGGGCATTTCCAATGAAAGATGTGAGAGTTTGGGAATAATTTAAAGGTAAACCAGGAGTTTACCTTGACATGGCTATTTGTGAATACATAAACAGAAATTGGGGAGAGGTACATTCTTAACAAAGAGGGACATGTCTTTATTGTAGTTTCTAGTATAGTTTATTAAAAAAAAACTGTCTGTCTTGCCTTTTTCTGTAGTTTGGGTACAGCTAGATTATTGAGTTGTATCATTTTCATCATTGTAACTTCAAAAGATCAAACACAATCTGTACTAGGTCATTAGTCAACCTCAATATCGCCGCAATTTCTAATACAATTCGTGAACCCATTCTGTAATAACATAGTAGTTACATATTGCAGGGGTTATTACAGAGTGCGGGTGCAGCGCTTTCTTTGATTAAGATGTAACAATTTGGTACAATTCGAAATAATATGACAAACGTATTGAACTTCTTGAAAATGATATATTGTTCGTCTTATTATGTGACTCATAACTGACTTGACTATTTATGTAACTATTGTATTCAGAATTAATTGATGCAATTATACAAACGAAGAACAAACTCTGCTTCTTCTTTCCCTTTTCGGACATTTAAAGAAAAATGATTGGTGATGTATAGTACTGAAATTGTATATATATTCAAAATAAACTTCAACCAACCATTTTTTTCCCCAAATCTGGAGTTAAAGCCCCACTTAAGAACTTTTAGTTTTGGTTCTTTTTGGTGGCGCCAGTGGTCCAAAGCAGTAGTGTATGGCCTGAAGGAAGACTACATTTCCCATGAGGACCAGCGCATAGCGTCGTAAATAGTCAGAAACTACTGTCACGTACATACAAACTGACACGTTAATACCACAATGATTCAGTATGACTGATCTTTCCACAGTAAGAACCTATATGTTACTCAAACTTTATATTCATGGTTTTCAGTCATCGAATTGTTTCTTTCTTTACACAGAACTTTTGAGTTTGTTGCATGGCTGGTCGTGTCATTGTGGAACTGCGAACTATCAAGCTGGTGGCTATTTATTGCTACGACGCAAATTTCCAATAGGTAACATTAACATTATCATTTTGATTTGAGCATCGAAAGGTACTTACTAGTAAAGCAGGAACAGAGCCAAGGCAGCATTGGTCTTATTTCCTGTGATAAAATGGCAACCAAGGTAATCAAAAAGATCAACCAACGAACAAGATTTCTCTATAGAATCTCCTTTCTGGTCAACAAAAGCACCATGAGGATTCTGGCGGGAACTCTCGTTCAACCCTTTTTCGATTACGCATGCACCTCCTGGTACCCTAGCACCTCCAAAACCCTCAAATCTAGACTCCAATCATCCCAGGACAAGCTAGTCAGATTACTTCTAGACCTCCACCCCAGATCCCACCTCACTCTTACCCACTTCTCCAAAGTGGGCTGGCTCAGGGTGGAGGACAAAGTAAAACAACTTGCACTGAGCCTAGTCTATAAAATCCGCTACACCTCCCTGATACCGAAGTACATGTCAAACTACTTCCTTAACGTAAATGACCGCCATAACTACAACACCAGGGGGAGCTCTACTAACCACGTTAAACCCAGATTCCGATCTAACAAAGGTCTTAACTCATTCTCTTTCTATGCCACATCAATGTGGAATGCGCTCCCAACAGGTATAAAAGAAAGGGCATCTCTATCCTCCTTCAAAACCGCAATAAAAGTACACCTCTAGGCAACTTCAACCCTCAACTAACACCCTCCCCGGATTGTTTTTAATAATCAAATGTAAACAATCAAATGCAGATATTTTTCTTATGCCTTCTGATCTCTCTCTCTCTATCTCCACTACTTGCTGTACATATCCTACCAAGTCAGACCTACACTGTTTCAATGTCCATTTCTCTGTTCTCAATTGTTGATGACTGATGATAACAACCAAACCTACCCAAACCCCCCCCCCCCCCCCCCCCCCTCCACACCCCGAATTGTAAATAATGTAAATAATTCAATGCATGCACCCTGATGATTATCTTGTGTGATGACTGTATTATGATGATAGTATATATGATAGTATATATCTGTATCATGAATCAATTTAAGTGGACCCCGACTTAAACAAGTTGAAAAACTTATTCGGGTGTTACCATTTAGTGTTCAATTGTACGGAATACTACAAATAAAAGTCTCAATCAATCAATCAAAAGCTACTTCTCTTTGTTTTTAATGTCTATTTTCTATTCTCTGCTGGATTTACTCTCTATTTTATGCTGCAGGTGTCACATATACTGTAATATTCCATCCATCCATTTTCTACCGCGTATTCCCTTTGGGGTCGCGGGGGGCGCTGGAGCCTATCTCAGCTACAATCGGGCGGAAGGCGGTGTACACCCTGGACAAGTCGCCACCTCATCGCAGGGCCAACACAGATAGACAGACAACATTCACACTCACATCCACACACTAGGGCCAAATTAGTGTTGCCAATCAACCTATCCCCAGGTGCATGTCTTTGGAAGTGGTAGGAAGCCGGAGTACCCGGAGGGAACCCACGCAGTCACGGGGAGGACATGCAAACTCCACACAGAAAGATCCCGAGCCCGGGATTGAACCCAAGACTATTTAGGACCTTTGTATTGTGAGGCAGATGCACTAACCCCTCTGCCACCGTGCTGCCTACTGTAATATTGTACATGGTAATTGTTATATATTGTATATATGATATAGACATAATATAATATAATATATCAGTATATATAATAGGGATGTCCCGATCCGATATTTGGATCGGATCGGCCGCCGATATTTGCCAAAAAATGCGTATCGGCAAGGCATGGGAAAATGCCGATCCAGATCCAGTTTAAAAAAAAACTTCGGTCCGTGTTTTTCAACGCACCTATTTAAATAATACATTCCACTTTTCTGCTGCTCCTTCATTTCCGTTTCGCATTTTCCAGCACACCTTCAACACATCCACAGGTCTGTGGATTCTCACGCAGTTGCTTTTAGCTGCTGGCATTACACGACAGGCTCTCCTCGCTCTTTCCTGTCTCTCCTTCTCACAGACAGCAAGCGCACCTTCTTACACACGTCACATACTGTCACGACACACGTCACATACGTATACGTCCTCTGCGAGCAGAGAGGTAGCAGCATGGCTAACGTTAACTGTGATGCTAGCGCAGCCGCTAAGGTGCGCGTCTGTGCAACTGTGCACTGCTCAAGTGTCCTCTACTCACGGCAAATCTATGCCACGCACAAAATCAAATAAAAAATAAGCGCATAACAATTTTCGACACACAGACACGACAGAGAAAACAGTTTTCGTCATCATTGTTCAAATATTGTAACGTCTGTCGAGACGCTTATCTCCATTCGGTGCCACACGTCCACACCATCAAAATGCAGAGGCAAACATTTCCAGATCAACACCGTATGAAAAAAATAGTGATTTTTTTAGTTGTGATTTCCTTCTCTGCATGAAAGTTTAAAAGTAGCATTGTCACCGCCTGCTGCCACCTTGTGGTTTGTATGCTCAGTTTTCCCTTGGTGCAGCAGACCTGGCTCTTACTTTTTGTCTTCCTCAGAGTTCCTGTGTCTTCCTGTGGGCGGAGCTGCAAGACGTGCACAGCTGTGTCTAATATCACCAGCACTACTTAAGCAGCACCTGGTCGCCTGGATGGCACTCGGCTATTCCACTTCTTGACTCTGATCGTATGAAGACTCCTATGCTCCTTGTATTTTTGCTACGTACCATCTTGGCTATTTCCAGTGCCATCCAGCTTGGTATGTACGTTGATAGTTTGCACGTCTTGCAACTTCGACCCAAGTTTAGTTAGTTTTAGTGATGGGTTGATGAGGTGTCATGAAGCGTTTCGACACATTGCAAAACTGTATTGATACTGTGTTGATACTGTGTCACTAAATACTGACATCTGCTGGACATTAAAAATCCCTACAGGCAACCTATGGACCGACTCAACTGACACTGATTTTATGACCTAGTACAGTGGTTCTCAAATGGGGGTACGCGTACCCCTGGGGGTACTTGAAGGTATGCCAAGGGGTACGTGAGATTTTTAAAAAATATTCTAAAAATAGCAACAATTCAAAAATCCTTTATAAATATATTTATTGAATAATACTTCAACAAAATATGAACGTAAGTTCATAAACTCAGTGAAGCACAAGCTTTGTCACTAAAATGTCTGTCAAAAAGAACTGTGAAAAGAAATGCAACAATGCAATATTCAGTGTTGACAGCTACATTTTTTGTGGACATGTTCCATAAATATTGATGTTAAAGATTTTTTTTTTTGTGAAGAAATGTTTAGAATTAAGTTCATGAATCCAGATGGATCTCTAATACAATCCCCAAAGAGAGTACTTTAAGTTGATGGTTACTTCTATGTGTAGAAATCTTTATTTATAATTGAATCACTTGTTTATTTTTCAACACATTTTTAGTTATTTGTATATCTTTTTTTCCAAATAGTTCAAGAAAGACCACTACAAATGAGCAATATTTTGCACTGTTATACAATTTAATAAATCAGAAACTGATGACGTAGTGTTGTATTTTACTTCTTTATCTTTTTTTTTCAACCAAAAATGCTTTGCTCTGATTAGGGGGTACTTGAATTTAAAAAAAAATCACAGGGGGTACATTGCTGAAAAAAGGTTGAGAACCACTGACCTAGTATATACAATAATATAAACCAAGTCATTGTATTTCATTTAGGATTATTTCATAACTTCATTTAAATAAAAATATATTTTTTGTCTTTTTTAGATACAGTCAATAAATAATGTGAACATGTATCATAACATGGAAATCTAAGAGAACGTGTTGTGAATGAGGATGCTTGTGGACCTGGAAATTATTTTATTTTTTATTTTTACACATTTTTATTTAAAAAAAAACAGTTTTTCCAACGTATTCAATTTTAGACGCTTTCTCTTCTTAGTTATTATTTCTCCGGCTGTAGAAAAGACCCGCTCACAGGGCACAGAGGAGGCGTCAGTGCGACACAGTTCGCGTATCGGTCACGTGACCAAAACAGCTCATGATCGGTCACGTGACTTTCTAAAAGCGGTACGCGCACCGACACAGGGTTTCGCTCTATGAGCTCGACGCATGCGCCGATGCATCGGTGTTGCCGGACCCATCACTAGTTAGTTTGTATATTAGCTTTTGTTCTTTTTGTCACGGTGCTCTTTTTGTGTTCTCTTTTTTCGCACCGTCGCTTTTTGTTTATATTCTATTTTTGGATCATTGTTGTGATCGCTTCTTTTGTTAAGTAAAGAACTATTTACTCACAAATCCATTTGCATCCTTGGGTTCCTCTGTTCCACATCTAATTGAATTGTTACAGAAAAAAGGAGCACTGTGACAAAAAGAACAAAAGCTAATATACAAACTAACTAAACTTGGGTCGAAGTTGCAAGACGTGCAAACTATCAACGAACATACCAAGCTGGATGGCACTGGAAATAGCCAAGATGGTACGTAGCAAAAATACAAGGAGCATAGGAGTCTTCAGGTGGGGATTGAACCAGGAACCATGCTAGACGCTAACCATGACCCATCAGGAGCAAGAGTGAAGTGTCTTGCCCAAGGACAAAACGGACGTGACTAGGAATCACCTTCGTGTTCCTTCTATCTGTCAAGCACCTTCTCACCAAGTCTCGCCAAGTCTCCTCCCTCAACTTTGCGCTGGCGTATGTATACATTGACCTGATATTAACCCACCCACCTTTCAGATAACCATTAAGTTAAGCTAAAGGAGCATGTGCGGTCAAAACTTGGACAATACATATTACAACACTTAAATACTGACTCTGTGGTTGACTGTGTGTTGTCCAGGGTGGATCTCGTCTATTGCTTCAAGTCAGCTGGGATAGGCTCCACTTTACCCTGTAACAACAGCAAAGCTGCATACAAGAAGACTCTTTTTTTCCTGAGGAAGCTTTGGTCCTTTAATGTGTGCAGCTGGCTGTTGGAGATATTTTATCAGTCTGTTGTGGCCAGTGCCCTGTACTTTGCAGTGGTTTGTTGGGGGAGCAGCACCAGCAAAAGGGACTTAAACCGGATTGACAAACTGATCCGGAAAGCCGGCCAAACTATTGGCACGCAGTTGGAGGCGTTTGTGTCAGTGAGGGATAGGAGCACACTGGACAAACTGCTCTCCATCATGGACAATCCTGCCCACCCACTCCACCAGACAATTGAGATACAGCGGAGCTCATACTCCAACAGGCTCCTTCAGCTTCGTTCCCACACTGTGCAATTCAAGAACTCCTTCATTGCACACTCCATCCAGCTGTATAATCACTCGTCATAAAGCAATAGATGATATCTGTCTATTACCTGACACCTTCTATGTTAGCTACCTCTCTTTGTTTATAATGTATATTTTCTGCTGGATCTACTCTCTATTTTATGCTGCCCTTTTTTTTGCTTCAGTTGTTACATATACTGTAATATTGTACATGGTAATTGGTATTTGTTATATATTATTTAAAAATATAATATAATATAATATAGTGTATCAGTATATATTATGTTATTATTTATATTGCTACTATGGTTCATTTTTAGTCTACTTTATACCTTTTGTTTTCACCCTCTATTTGTGCACTTATCCTTTCCATCCTTTGTAACTGAGCTACTGTGTGGCACAATCTCCCTTGTGGATCAATAACGTTTGTCTAAGTCTAAGTCCAACCATGAACAGGATAAGCAGTTGAAAATGTAATGACTGATCACATACTGTAGAAATAATTTAGCAATTTCATTCTTTCTATTGTCCTTCGACTGACAAGCAGCCAGTCCAGGGTGTACATTACCTCTTGCTTGTCATCTGGGATTATCTCCAGCTCACTCTTGACCTTAAACACAGAGTATACTTTATTGTTATTTGTTTGTTTTATTTAACGAAGAAATTAAAAAGTTTACATTCCAATACCAACATTCAAATATACGAGAAATACAAGTTTATTGGATTTAAAAGGATATACCGTATTTTTCGGAGTATAAGTCGCACGTGCCGAAAATGCATAATAAAGAAGGAAAAAAACATATGTAAATCGCACTGGAGCCCGGCCAAACTATGAAAAAAACTGCGACTTATAGTCCGAAAAATACCGTACTTGCATTATTATTCTGTATTATCATTACATCAGTGGTTAAGTTGGTCTCAAAATATCATTGACAAAAATATTGTTTATCAGCAATAAGTTGTATGTCAATATATTGTCAAGCAAAATTTGTTATTTGCCCAGGCCTAAACACCGCTCCCTATTACACCATCTGTATAAAAAAAAAAGTAAACATGTGAAGTGCTAAGTAACTTCGGTGCACAAAGCAAAATCTTGAAAAAAGGTGTTGTGGACGTTTGTTGAAAATATCAAATGTGTTGTTAAACTGCAGCGTGGTATGTCTCCTAGCCACTATGACAGCAATGAACATGTACTGCGTGTGTGTGCCTGTGAGAAAAAAAGTAATGAGGTTGGAAAAGAGAAGGATGAGAGTTGTGATTTTACAGACAAGGGAAATGAGGAGAGAAAAGAGGATTATGTGGGAATGTTAACATTTCTGGGGACATTACAAAATTAAAATAAGAAGAACGTTTGCTGAATTACAGTATAACAGGAATATGCGGAGTGTTTCTAAGACCCGGGATACAATCTAAGCTATGTTTAGTGCTTGTCAATTATTTTGTGTAGAGTTTAGCTCTTTCCCCAAACAGCTTATATAACTACGGACCACACACACACACACACGTGCACACACATAAAAGCCTATGGCTACATCATCTGCACTAGGTCTATTTTTTCCCCAGTTCCCAGTTCTCAAAGTGACACCCATGTTGCTTTGCTGCTCGGCACGGTGAAGGGAGCTGGAGAGAGCATACAATGCATGTTTGTGCAGCGTTCATTGACAATAGCTGCTCACCCACTGCTACAATTTTAGCACTGGTCATTACAAATACAACAGACACAGGTGTGCAGGCTACATATTAGGTCTACCATTGTGTAACAGCCGGATGTAGCCAGCTGAAAGCAATTTCAATACTGCCTGCTTTGAATAAAAGGACACATCATACCGGAGGAAACCAAATTGCAAACAACTATTAAAGCTCATACTTGAAGCCACTAATGACATTTTTACTGGCACAAACACCACATTGTTTTTGTGCTCAATGTCTAGAACTAATTTCCCATAAGAGTTCAGTCTGATTCGGTTTGTACCTAGGCAACATAATAGTGGCTCTCTAAAATTAGCAAAAGACCAGATACAGGATCAATTATAGAGATAATCACATGCAGCAATGTTTAGCCAGTGTTTCAAGCCTAATGTAAAAAGAGAGGAAAACAAAACAGATCGGGGCTTCAGTCAGAAGAATTAATACAAGAAACGTAATGACAAGTAGAATAAATTATCTCACATTTGTGCATAAAATAGAGTTGTCTCAGGACTTGAAGGAATGCACACAAGCAAACATGAAATTGAGCTGACATGTACACAAGTACGGACGCCAAGCATGCCCAATAGAACTAGAACGCTTGCACTTGCCTGCTTTGGTCGAACTAAAGGCTGGTATATACTAGGGATGTCCCGATCCAGGTTTTTGCACTTCCGATCCGATACCGATATTGTTTTTGCATTTCCGATCCGATACCGATACTGACCGATACTCGCCTATCCGAGCATGTATTAAAGTTTAAAGTTATTTAGCCTACTTAGTTGTCAGAATCATGTTGAAAAGGGTTTTAGTACTCTTGATAACAACTAGCCAGCTGAATTAGGGGAGTTTGAATAATACACAATGGTTGGTAACAAGAAACTGACCTGTTTATTCAAGGATAAACACAAAATAGACAAAATTATACATGACAAACAGAAATGGCATCATTGAACTAGGGCTGGGCGATATGGCCTTTTTTTAATATTGCGATATTTTAAGGCCATATTGCGATACACAATATATATGTGGATATTCTGCCTTAGCCTTGAATGAACACTTGATGCATATAATCACAGCAGTATGATGATTCTATGTGTTTTGATTGATTGATTGAGACTTTTATTAGTAGGTTGCACAGTGAAGTACATATTCCGTACAATTGACCACTAAATGGTAACACCCCAATAAGTTTTTCAACTTGTTTAAGTCGGGGTCCACTTAAATTGATTCATGATACAGATATACACTATCAGATGGATACTATCATCATAATACAGTCATCACACAAGATAATCACATTGAATTATTTACATTATCTATAATCCAGGGTGTGGAGGGGGGCGCCGGATGTAAGTGTCAGAGTTTGATATGAGAATAAATCTAAAGTTAAAATATAGGGTAGAAATGCACCCATTTGCAGGAAATGTAGTATTGATTTTCAAAATGTTCTTTCAAGGCTTACATGTCTACATTAAAACATTCTTCTTCATACTGCATTAATACATGCTACTTTTAAACTTTCATGCAGAGAAGGAAATCACAACTAAAAAAATCACTAATTTTTTCATACGGTGTTGATGTGGAAATTTTTGCCTCAGCATTTTGATGGTGTGGGCGTGTGGCACCGAATGGAGATAAGCGTCTCGACAGACGTCACAATATTTGAACAATGATGACGAAAACTGTTTTCTCTGTCGTGTCCGTGTGTCGAAAATTGCTATGCGCTTATTTTTTTATTAGATTTTGTGCGTGGCATAGATTTGCTATGCGCAGAGGACGCTTAAACAGTGCGCAATTGCACAGGCGAGCACCTTAGAGGGAGCGTTGCTCGCACGGCTGCGCTAGCATCACAGCTAACGTTAGCCATGCTGCTACCTCTGCTCGGGGAAGACGTATACGTATGTGACGTATGACGTGACAGTATGTGACGTGTGTAAGAAGGTGCACTCGCTGTCTGTGAGAGGGAGACACAGGAAAGAGTGAGAAGAGCCTGTCGTGTAATGCCAGCAGCTAAAAGCAACTGCGTGAGAATTCACAGACGTGTGGATGTGTTGAAGGTGTGCTGGAAAATGCCGAACGGAAATTACGGAGCAGCAGAAAAGTGGAATGTATTATTTAAATCGGTGCGTTGGAAAACACGGACCGGAGTTTTTTATAAACTGGATCTGGATCGGCATTTTCCCATGCCTTGCCGATACGCAATTTTTGGCAAATATCGGCAGCCGATCCGATCCAAATATCGGATCGGGACATCCCTAGTATATACTCGTGCCGTGCATCACGTAGCTTGCATCCCCTCTTGGTTTGATTATGTTTGGCGAAACAGTGCTATTTTGTCATAAATGTGGAACTCTTACTAAAGAAATTGATCAAAAACAAATGTCCACTGCAGAGGAGCGCCGGTTTTTCGAAGAACATACTGTATGGTCGACCAGGTATAACGAAACTAATTAACGACAGCTCTTGTTTATCAGTTCTTTAAGACAGAAATCCATTGAGACAGACAAAACTGTCTAATGCAATGAGACAGTTGTTGTACTAGGATGGAATGAACCTCCCCAAAACTTCCCCAAATTAGGGCTGCTCGTCCACTTCCTCACCTGGTAGGCTGTATTTTTGGTGAATGGAGCCTCTTTATATTATTTTTATGCTCTAAACCAACATGGCAAGGTTTGTTCTGACCATTGCAGGGAGAAGTCTGATCCAGCTTGACAGGGTCAGTGTTCTGTTTGCAGGTACATGGTGCCAGCTTGTCTGGGGCTCCTAATGAGGAGACTTTTTCAGCAGTCACAGAAATGCCAGCGGTAAAGAGACCAAAAGTTTTGGATGTTTTTCAAATTATATCAAACCGCAGAATTTGCTCCAGGACATAACCAAAACAAGTGTTTCAGTGAGAGAAATAATGAACGATTCACTTTTTGGTTGTATTTTTTTAGATATTTATATATTCATAGATGGCAGGTGCGCAATACAATTCTGAAACTGAACACTGTGTTAGATCAACAAAATAAAAGGTTGCATATGGTGATCAGAAAACTAGACAGAAATGTTAGGATAAGATTGATTAGTTTGTTAGGCAAGGCAAGGCAAGTTTGTATCGAGAGCACAATTCATACACAAGGCAATTCAAAGTGATGTGCAGAAAATTAAAAAAAGGCAACAATGAAAATATTAAATTATAACTCAAATTAAAATCAGAAAAAACAATCATAATTAATAAACATGAAAGTCAATCAAATACTGTAGATAAAATACTTTTAGATGTAATATGCACAATTAAATTAAAGTGTTTTCCGGGTGGATTTGAACATTAGGCCAAGTTTTCAGGAAGACTATTCCAAATTGTAGGAACATAAAGCTGAAATGCAGTTTCACCATGTTTGTCCTGACTCTAGGCACCAGCAGGAGTTTTTCCTTGCCTTGATGTGGTATCTGAGCAGAGGATGTCGTTGTGGCTTGTGCAGCCCTTTGAGACACTCCTGATTTAGGGCTATATAAATAAACTTTGATTGATGATTGATTGATTTTGGTTTTGTCTGAGTTTAAGCTGATGAAAATGGTTTTGCATCCACACACGGATCCATGCAGCGACAAAGAGAACCAACAAACCGACGTTCACCTGCCGTTAGTGAATCGTAGATCTGAGTGTCATCTGCATAGTTGTGGTAGGACACATTGAAGCTGCGTATTAGCTGACCTAGTGGCAGAATGTACAAGTTGAACAAGAATGAACAAATCAAGCCCTGAGGAACCCCACAGGTCATAGCCATTTGGTCAGAGACAGAGTTACCAATTTTAGCAAAGTATGTCCTGTGATCAAAATAGGACTTGAACCTGTCAAGACCAGAACCGGATATTGTCACCCAGTTTTCTAACCTCTGTATTAAGATGGTATGGTCAACTGTGTCAAAGGCAGTGCTCAGTTCCAGCAGTACCAAGACTGAGACTTTTACTGTGTCTGTGTTCAGGCAGATATTATTCGTCACCTTGATTAGCGCGGTTTTAGTGTTGTGGTGGGGCCTACAGCCTGATTGGAAAGTATCAAACATACTGTTAAACAGAAGAAAGTCACTAAACTGTTGGTATACAGCTATTTTCTAAGACTTTTCCCAAAAATGGCATATTTGATATGGGCTGATAGTTCTTCAGTACTGTGACATCAAGACTACTCTTCTTTAAGGGGGACCTAATGACAGCAGTTTTTAAGGCCTGTGGAAATGTTCCAGTCTGAAGTGAGATGTTAACTTGATGAGCGAATTGTGGTAACAAACTGCTCAGCACAAATTTTTTAAATCTGGTGGGTAACTTATCGAGCCAGCATGTTGATGGACTCAGACTGTGGATGATTTCTTCAACTGTTTTGTGAATTGTGCCACCTCGAGTTGACTAGCTGGCTGCAGAATAGTTATTTGTTTTCCAGGAATTATTGCATTTTAAATGCCTTGAACTTTATATCATGAAAGAATATTGCAAACCCATTCCACTCAGATGAAGAAATCAGTGTTTTTGGAAGTGAAATTGGAGGGTTTGTTATTCTGTTTACTGTAGCAAACAGGAGAGTTGGTACTACAGTTTGTGATGATTTCAGAAATATATTTTTCCCTTCTTCCACGCAAAGTCTGGTTGAACCATACTTGCCAACCCTCCCGGATTTTCCGGGAGACTCCCGAAATTCAGCGCCTCTCCCGAAAACCTCCCGGGACAAATTTTCTCCCGAAAATCTCCCGAAATTCAGGCGGACTCAGGTCCATTAGGACCTGAGTCCGCTAACCCACAATATAAACAGCATACCTGCCCAATCACGTTATAACTGTAGAATGATGGAAGGCGAGTTCTTGGTTTCTTATGTGGGTTTATTGTTAGGCAGTTTCATTAACGTCCTCCCAGCGCGGCAACAACACACAACAACAGCAGCAGTCACGTTTTTGTATACCGTAAAGCAGTTCGTCTGCCGTAAACATCAGAGACGGTGTTCAGCATGGTTCGAAAAATAGTGACAGAGAATAGAACAAGGATGGACAATTCAACCCTTAACTCAACAATGAGTAGATGAGTGTTATGTGTGTGTATATGTGTAAATAAATGAACACTGAAATTCAAGTATTTATTTTATATATATATATATATATATATATATATATATATATATATATATATAATAAAATAAATATATATATATACAATAAAATACATATATATATATATATATATATATATATATATATATATATATATATATATATATATATATATATATGTATATATATATAGCTAGAATTCACTGAACGTCAAGTATTTCTTATATATATATATATATATATATATATATATATATATATATATATATATATATATATATGAAATACTTGACTTGGTGAATTCTAGCTGTAAATATACTCATCCCCTTTTAGCCACGCCCCCAACCACGCCTCTAACCACGCGCCCGTCCCACCCCGTCCCACCTCGACCACGCCCACGCCCACCCCTCTCCCCCCACCTCCCGAAATCGGAAGTTTCAAGGTTGGCAAGCAGGGGCGCCGCTAGGGATTTTGGGCCCCATGAAAAGAATCTTTACAGGGCCCCCAACACAGTGTCATTATTTTTTCTGTATTATAATTTCATCATCATTAGGGGCCTCTCTGGGCCCCCCTCCATCATGGGCCCCTAGAATCCGTCTCCTTTACCCCCCCTTTTCGGCGCCCCTGTTGGCAAGTATGGGTTGAACACATTTAGCTTTTCTTTGTAAATCTCATAATGAGGTAGGAGCTTTGATTTGCGCCATTTCTGTTCAGCTCTACGGCATTCCCTTTTTCGGAGTCTTCATTTCTCCATGGCTCCCTTTGCCTACTTTTAACCATTCTAGCAATGGTGTCCAAAACATTAACAACACTTGATGAATATGAGTTCAACAGATCGTCAACATTAGCATACGGGGTGTTTTGAAACCTAATCATTTACACAAACTGTGTCCGTATGCTGTCATTCATGAGTCTTCCCCTAACAACTGCAGACCCAACTGCTGGCTTCGGTCTAACAGACAAGTGGAAGAAAACACAGACATTATCTGATAAAGCAGGATCGATAACATTGGACGTTTGAAATAGCAAGACCCTGAGTTAAATTCAAATCAATAGCGTGGCCTCTGCTGTGGGTGGGCTCGTTTACATGCTAAGTTAGACCAAACATTTAAAGGACAGCACTGAGTTCTAGCAAAAATGTTAGTTATTAATAGATGTTAAACAGTAGGGGTGCAACGATTTGTTGACAAAAATGGATAAAATAATTTGTCACAGTTATTAGTTTGTTGCCAATTATAGATATCGCTCGTGTTTTTCCGGACAGGAACGAATGTCAGCCCGACTGGTAGGAAGACTGGCCACTGTCAACAACACCAGGGGTTGAAAACATGGAAAGTACGGAAACATTTCACCTGAAACACGACAAAGCAGACCTTGATTTTCATGGCAGTACGTCTGATGCGGGAGCATTTAAATTGTAGGCATATCAGACATCTGGTTGATGTGGTCTCTGATTGTACTCTGGAAGATACTTAGCTTATTACGAAGCTAGCTACCAACAGGGAGACAAAGTTAAGTCAAAATAAATGTCATTATTATACATATTATTTTATGCAAGTCCGCCAGCTAATCAATTCAAGTACTTGATTTATTCGTTAAAAGCTTTATGTGTTAAGCAGTGTCAATAAGCCATACCACTGTCTCTTTAGTTCACTGTTTAGCAACAAAGGCAGTTAGAGAAGCTCCATTTCCTCATTGTAGTGTTGCCTGCTATGACAGAAAAATACAAAGATTGTGGGAAATGTAGTGTTTCTAGAAAATGTCACAGGAAACTACAACGCGTGAGAACAAAGCTCCGAATACTGCAGACATTTTGTAGAGTCCGGTCCGCCCACAGTATGTTGTAATATGTGAGCACCTCTACAGTATAAATACATATTTCTGAATAAAGTACTGTAAATTCCAGACTATAAGTTGCTACTTTCTTCTACGCTTTGAACCTTGCAACTTATTAAACGGTGCAGCTAATTTACGTATTTTTCTTTGCTGGCGGCCATAATGCAAATATTTTTCATAAGACACACGCAAAGACACTGAAATGGTGTTTAAAAGTTTGCGCTATGGCACCATCTTTTGGACGAGTTTGTGTACTGCAGGTGCTGTGGGTGAATGTCTTTTCTGTTTAGTCCAGGGGTGTCAAACGTACGGCCTGAGAGCCGGGTCAGGCCCGTGAACAGGTTTTATCCAGCCCGGTGGATGAGTTTGCTAAGTTTAAAAATTAACCAGAAATTTTTGAATGAAAGAAACATCTGTTCTAAATTTCTGGATGCAACAATAGCAATTCCTTGTATCTTTGTAGATGATGCTACATATGTACAAAATAAACCACATGATGTTAGTACATCAGTCCAGGAAAATGAGCAAACTACATAAATAACATACTGTAATTTGATATCATATTTTTATCTTGATAGATTAAACATGAACACCAATGAGTTGACTGACGAACATTATCACATAATTTAAAATATAAATAACAACAAATAAAGATAGAATACTATTAACCGCAACATGTAAGTGTAAAAAAACCCTAACAACATTATGACTTGTACATTTTCAGAATGTGCTTGTTCTATTTTTAAACAAAGAAAACAATCTAAAGTTGTCTTTATTCTTAAGTTTTCGTGCCTTGATTTTACCACTTGCGAGTAGATTTTTCTCCATGTGGCCCCCGATCTAAAATGAGTTTGACACCCCTGGTTTAGTCCTTTAAACTGTAAGTACAAGTGCCATTCCGTCTTTTAGAAGTCCGTAGCAGATCTACTCGTATGGATTCTTCATGCGTCACTCCCAGCAACGTTTGTAACTTTCTCATTATAACTAAAACAATTCTTACTTACTAAAGAGTCCCACGTGTGATGTCTGTAGGAGTGTTTTGTACAAGCTATCGTAATGTAATGAAGCTAGCGTCGTCGGCATTAGCTAATATGCTAACACGTTTACAAGTGTCTGTGATAGTATTATTAACTAACAATGGCATTTTATTTGAATTGTTCTGGTTTTGCAAGTTCCTCAGTAATTTTACCAAAACATCACCATGGACTTATTGAATCTGTTTAGCTGATTGGAGAGCTAGCTTCTGTAGCTAGCGGGTCCAAGACGATGATGCTGGTTTTGTTTAAACAGCCGTTTTACTGCTGTGTTACAGACACTGTTTAGAAACAATTGAGGTATGTAAATAAACATTTACAAAATCTTCCTGTGTAAATAATACATTTTACAAGGTATCTGCAGCAATTAGCCCAGTGCAGCTAATATATGGGAAATATTATTTTCCTCTAATAAATGTAGTGGGTGCACAGTACACTCTATAGTCCAGCAAATACGGTAGTCATCTTTATTGTTAGTTAACACAATGCCTAAAAAATATGTTAAGATCAATTTAAAAGCTGACAGCTAAGTTACAGCTACTCAAAGGTGTACATGTCATATTTTAATTAGCTGATTAATCGTTAAAATTACTCATTGACTATCAAAAAAAAAAAAAAAAAAAGATTACTTATGGACTATCAAAGTAGTAATTATTTGCCGCCCTATTAAACAGTACTGAAAATGTTACATAAAACTTTGACAATCTTGGCGATGATCCGCATCAACTCTGTACTCCTGATGCAGGATTTCAGCACACTGTTTAAATGAACTACCCAGCACCAACTAAACACAATTCTCTCCGGTAGCGACTAATCAGACAAAGAGAGCCTCTGTGCGACACGTGCAACTGCTGATTGCACATTATATTCAAATGTTGTTGTGTTGGTAAATCAAGCTTGGAAAAATCCAATATGATAGACTGGTATTTAATTACTAACACGACGTGACAGAACAAGATATTTCAGAGGAGCTGATTGAGCTCAGTTAAGCAAAGAGGGAAAATATAACCTTTAACATTTTTATTTTATTTTAAATCGAGGCATGTACAGACACTATAAAGTACACTCATCTTGGTATGCACCGTAAATGTTTAATTAAGAGTTATCAGGCTCTGTGTGTGAATTTGTAAGAACGCATTAATTACTATATATAGCATACATGTGCTCACAATGTCAATGTTAACAACAATCATACAGTGTAAGAACCAGAGGGGCCAAATTTAAACTGACATATTTCATCTGCAGGCATTACATTAAATGGTGAACTGGCCACGCTTCGATGCAGTGTAGTTCTATTTTTAATAAGTTATCAAGCGGTTATGTGCACCCACTAGCCTGATGACGTCACTACTACAGCTGTCAACATCTGCACTCTGTGCTTGTATGTGTGTGTGTATGGTGTGGAAGTGTGGTACATCGTGTCAACCAGGATTAATGAAACCGTAGTCATTGAGGACACATTCCAGTGTTTCAACCACATGAATCCCCATCGCCACTCACACACACACACGTTCTTGTATGTGATACCTTCTTGAGACCACCCTTTCTAGATATAAAGATTTGTATTTACAACAGTAATAATATATACGTACTATGCAAATATAAAAAAGGTAAGCTTTTAGTTGTTATTTTTTTTGTTTGTAATTGTTTTTTAATCTAAAGGGACAAGCGGAAGAAAATGGATGGATGGATATTTACTTCAAGTTATTACAGTATGTCTCTATATGTCTCTGTAGCAGAACCTCCAGGTTCTGCAACAGCTTCTTCCCACAGGCCGTAAGACTCTTGAACGCATTAAAATAATCCCCTCAATTCCCACCATAATTGGATTAACTCGCTGGACTATAAAGACAATATAACATACATCCATAAACGTGGATGCATATGCAAAAGTGCAATATATTTATCTGTACAATAATCTATTTATTTATATCTGCACCTTATTGCTCTTTTATCCTACCCTGAGCTACTGCAATGAAATTTTGTTCTTATCTGTACTGTAAAGTTCAAATTTGAATGACAATAAAAGGAAGTCTAAGTCTAAGTCAGTGGTTCTTAACCTTGTTGGAGGTACCGAACCCCACCAGTTTCATATGCGCATTCACCGAACCCGAACCGTAATCATAAAATTATGTTGTTATATTAAAGAAATACTAATAAAGATATATTTTACAAACAGAAAGTTACAGGAATGTACACATGATCCCATGTTTACATCTCATTGTGCAACATGTGAATGTTTTAGTGGGAACTAAATGCGCTTTCTGAAAGGGGTACACATTATTTCCAAAGCAGGACCCCCCACCCAGACATACAATACTAGTACACAGCTAATGAAAAACTTGTATATGTATATGTTATAGTCATTGTAAGTCGGCCAAAACACTTATATTAGAAAATAATCTCATGGAAATGACTGCTGTCATTTGATTA
Source organism: Nerophis lumbriciformis (assembly GCF_033978685.3). Lineage (NCBI taxonomy): Eukaryota > Metazoa > Chordata > Actinopteri > Syngnathiformes > Syngnathidae > Nerophis > Nerophis lumbriciformis. Next base: position 18,986,035 of record NC_084577.2, on the reverse strand, counting down.
CAACAATAAAACATTGAACTTGTTATTTAGTCAGGTTTGGGACAGGTGTGCTGCACGTCTGACGTCGCTCACATGTGCTCCACTGAAGGCTCAAGGAGTTTTCGCGTTTGCTCACACATATGGAAAATTAGAGGGAGAAGTTTTTGTTTACACGATGAGTCGGGTGTGTCTTGACCTCCGCGGCGGCGGCGGCTCTGCCGAACCCCTGAGGCCGACTCACCGAACCCCTAGGGTTCGATCGAACCCAGGTTAAGAACCACTGGTCTAAGTCTATATACATATTTATTTATTTTTTTAATTAAATTTGGCCAAAGGGGGCGCATTTCAATTTCTTACACACACTTGTTATTACATATGTTGGCCAGAGGGGGGGCACTAAAAATGTTTACGCACACTTGTTATTTCATATGTTGACCCGAGGGGGAGCACTTTTAAAACCGACACACAGTCAATTTGAAAAATCCCTGCTTTTTTGGACCACCCTAATGTTGATAGATTTCCCGACCAGGGGTGCAAATGAGATCTCTATTTTTTGTTTTTTGTAATGTGTTTAAGGCCAATGACAAACGAGTCCCGGACCACAGATGGCCCCTAGGCCGCATTTTGGGCCACCTCAGCTGTAGAAGCTAACTGTTAACTGTAACTGCAACTATAGTCTTAGTACCGTAGTGTATTTGTTCATTCTATGGTCACATATGGGACGCGGGTTGTCTTTCGTCAGCACCGGAAGTCGTAAAATCAGCTGTTTACCTGGCGGGTTTTTTCGGGGATGAATAGGGAAGTCTTTCTTTAGCTGCCATCTTGTTTTATCACATATTGCTGCCTTTGCACTTTTCAATGTTTACGTTTGTATGCACAATAAATCAACAAAAAATAAATCCTGACTTTGGAGCAATGTTCACAAACTCTAGTATTTGGCGCTCTAGTAGATGCAATGGTTTTCCGTATTGGGACCCTGATTTCGGTCCTAACTTGTTCATCAGTCCTCATATGGAAGGTACTTTTCCTTGTTGATGTCTCAAGAAGGGTAGAAATACAAGAACACACACACACTCACACACACATGCAGTGACGAGGCCACGGCACTTTGAGTGACTAATCTACAATCAGCACTTGCCTCCTAGGCCATTAATTCCTCCTCCACCCATCTACCACCCATCCATTTCTCTTCTTTTTCACCAATACCTCACTCAGAATGTAACCAAGGTGTCTTCAATTTATTGATTTTCTTATTTAACTTCCATTGTTTTTTATATAACAGGGGCGGCCATGAGACAAATTTAATTTATGGACTGTGGGGAATATTGACAATTATCTAACCGCCTAATTGACCTTTCGCAAAGCCACAGCAACACAACGTGGACTGACCAATCACAAAGCAGCACAGAACAGGCTCTGACACTTTCCTGAAGGGGTTTTAAATAATTGGAAAAAAAATTCTCACCAGAATTTTCATGGGCCTACTATCTGTGCTGTGAACCTGTAGCCCATGGTTATTTGAAGCAAAAAGCGAGCATGGGAACAGTTAGCATACTTGCAAGATGGCGAAAACTATGAAAATCCACACATATCAGTTAGAAATGAATACAAATTAGCTGAAATGCTATCATAAATGTTTAGCATGCTAATATTAGCATGACTTAGGAAGTGTTAGCGTTCTTCTAAGATGGCGCCAGGTATCCAAAGCCATTTTCAGGTTTAAACAAATACAATTTGCTAAGATGCTAGCATAAAACATTAAGTGAAGTGTGAATTGTGAAGTGAATTATATTTATATAGCGCTTTTCTCTAGTGACTCAAAGCGCATTTACATAGTGAAACCCAATATCTAAGTTACATTTAAACCAGTGTGGGTGGCACTGGGAGCAGGTGGGTAAAGTGTCTTGCCCAAGGACACAACGGCAGTGACTAGGATGGCGGAAGCGGGGATCGAACCTGGAATTAGCATGATAAGATAGGAAAAGTCAGTATATTTCTAAGTTGGTGCCAAATATCCAAAGCCATGATTTTTAGGTTAAAAAAAATACAATTGGCTAAAATGCTAGCATAAAACGTTAGCATGCTAAGATTTGCATCGTAACGTAGGAAAAGTTAAAGTACCACTATTAGGACGCCAAGTATCAACGCCATTATTTTTGGATGTAAACAAATCAGCAAAAATGTATGCATAAAATGCTAGCATGCTAACATAGAAGAAGTTAACATACTTGTAAGCTGGCGGCAAGTATCAAAATCCATGATATTTAAAGTTAAACATAAAATATTTTCTAAAATGTGAGGGCTAATAAATAATTTAAAAAAGTATATATATTGAGTGTGTTCTAGCTAACTTCCTACTTTTTGTATGATTTTTAATTTAAAAAAAAATATGTTTACCCAAATTTTGCACCTTAGCCTGAGTATCATTCAACTGTGTATCATAAAACTATGCTAAATATTCTCTATAAAAAGCATTCATGTTGATATGTTTGGGTGCCTGCAACGAATTAATTGGATTCACAGTATTCCTTATGTGGAAAATTGCTTTGGAAAGAATTAATTGAAAAAAAATAGGTACTACTGATCGCAGTGTCACACCTGCATAGGCATACAGCTTTTTAATACATGTAAAGATTGGCTGCTTTGGCCCGAAATTGGAAACGCCATGTTTGTTCGATAAGCTTGACGGATTCAGCAACAGTAACATAATGAAGGGCGCTTATAGCGAAAGGTCAGTTGTTACTTCCAAAATATTAGTTTTAAGGGAATGCAAAAAAAATCTCCTTCTAAATGTTTTGATGCCAACCTTACATGGTGCAGAGGGGTTACCTTAGTGATCTTCATTGAAGTTTGCATTGATGTGGCTCAAGTTTTAATCGCTTAGTTGTTGAGACTGCTATTATAAGATTAATTCATTAATCCAAACTGTGAGAAGTGTACCACTGGTAGTACACGCGCTCCATCTAGTGGTACACCAAAGAATCACTTGGTTAAAGTACAGTGTTTTATTTTCCGATATTTAAACATAGTGTTAACTGTTCGAACTGTGTGTAATGTTACAGTGGCCAAAATATTAAATATACTTGTTAAATAAAACATCTGTCTTGTTTTATTAAAAACTTAGGCCTACGACGCTACTGTACTTTAATTTTGATTAGAGATATCCGAAAATGGCTTTTTTGTCGATATCCGATATTCCGATGTTGTCCAACTCTTAATTACCGATTCCGATATCAACCGATACCGATGTATACAGTTGTGGAATTAACACATTATTATGCCTAATTTTGTTGTGATGCCCCGCTGGTTGCATTAAATAATGTAACAAGGTTTTCCAAAATAAATCAACTCAAGTTATGGAAAAAAATGCCAACATGGCACTGCCATATTTATTATTAAAGTCCCAAAGTGCATTATTTTTTTGAACATGCCTCAAAACAGCAGCTTGGAATTTGGGACATGCTCTCCCTGAGAGAGCATGAGGAGGTTGAGGTGGGCGGGGTTGGGGTGGGGGGATAGAGGGTAGCGGGGGGTGTATATTGTCACGTCCCGGAAGAGTTAGTGCTGCAAGGGGTTCTGGGTATTTGTTCTGTTGTGTTTATGTTGTGTTACGGTGAGGATGTTCTCCCAAAATGTGTTTGTCATTCTTGTTTGGTGTGGGTTCACAGTGTGGCGCATATTTGTAGCAGTGTTAAAGTTGTTTATACGGCCACCCTCAGTGTGACCTGTATGGCTGTTGACCAAGTATGCATTGCATTCACTAGTGTGTGTGAAAAGCCGTAGATATTATGTGATTTGGCAGGCACGCAAAATGCAGTGCCTTTAAAGCACGCCCCCAATGTTGTTGTCTGGGTGGAAATCGGGAGAAATTCGGGAGGATGGTTTCCCCGGGAGATTTCCGGGAGGGGCACTGAAATTCGGGAGTCTCCCGGGAAAATCGGGAGGGTTGGCAAGTATGACTGGGAGACGCAACTGCTCTGTACTTCTCCCTACGTCCGTGTACCACTCCGTACAGCGGCGTTTTAAAAAGTCATAAATTTTACTTTTTGAAACCGATACCGATAATTTCCGATATTACATTTTAAAGCATTTATTGGCCGATAATATCGGCAGTCCGATATTATCGGACATCTCTAATTTTGATCATTATGGGGGTACAGTACTTGAGAAGCCAAGTGGTACTTGATGAAATAAGTTCTAGAACCACTGTGATCTAATCTAAAAAATGTTGAGAAATGGCTTCATAAAGCCATTTACTGTTTTCTGCTACATAAGTGTGGTGTAAACATAAATATAAACAGGGTCTCTGCAGGTTTCAATAAGTCCAATTTAAAACTTGTAATGACTGTTTCAGGTACAAGTGGATCTCTGTACAGCTGTGCATGTGTCTGTGGCGTTTTGGCATATTTTGACACGGATTTCGACTTTTCCTTTTTTTCTTTTAAAATTTACAGGGTGTGGCTTATATGCCGGTGCGCTCTATGGTCCAGAAAATATGTTTTTTTCAAACAAGCACTTTCTTCACACATTGTCATTGTTTAATAACACTAAACATTTTCTATATTGGATATAAAAATATACAGTACAGGCCAAAAGTTTGGACACACCTTCATGCGTTTTCTTTATTTTCATGACTATTTACATTGTAGATTGTCACTGAAGGCATCAAAACTATGAATGAACACATGTGGAGTTATGTACTTAACAAAACAAGGTGAAATAACTGAAAACATGTTTTATATCCCAGTTTCTTCAAAATAGCCACCCTTTGCTCTGATTACTGCTTTAGACACTCTTGGCGTTCTCTCGATGAGCTTCAAACACACCTGTGAAGAGAAAACCATTTCAGGTGACTACCTCTTGAAGCTCATCGAGAGAATGCCAGGAGTGTGCGAAAAAGTAATCAGAGCAAAGGGTGGCTATTTTGAAGAAACTACAATATGAAACATGCTTCAGTTATTTCACCTTTTTTTGTTAAGTACATAACTCCACATGTGTTCATTCATAGTTTTGATGCCTTCAATGACAATCTACAACAGGGGTATCCAAACTACGGCCCGTGGGAAGTACCAGTTTTTTTAATTATGTTTTTTTTTTTTTTTTTAATCTGTCTTTTCTAATCCACTTTCTACCACGTGTTACTCTCAGGGTCTCCTAACCATTCAGGCAAATCATATGGTCTAAAAATGCATTTTCCCATCGATAACGTGACATCGCGCTTGGAATTTATATATATATAAAAAAAATATATATATATATATAAAACATTTTTTAAACCAATGCGGCCCCCCGAGTCAAAAAGTTTGCGGACCCCTGATCTACAATGTAAATAGTCATGAAAATAAAGAAAACCCATTGAATGAGAAGGTGTGTCCAAACTTTTGGCCTGGACTGTATTTTTCGGAGTATAAGTCGCACCGCAGTATAAGTCGCACCTGCCGAAAATGCATAATAAAGAAGGAAAAAAACATATATAAGTCGCACTGGAGCCCGGCCAAACTATGAAAAAAACTGCGACTTATAGTCAGAAAAATACGGTATATACCGTAATTTTCGGACTATAAGTCGCTCCGGAGTATAAGTTGCACCGGCCGAAAATGCATAATAAAGAAGGAAAAAAACATATATAAATCGCACTGGAGTATAATTCGCATTTTTGGGGGAAATTTATTTGATAAAACCCAACACCAAGAATAGACATTTGAAAGGCAATTTAAAATAAATAAAGAATGTGAACAACAGGCTGAATAAGTGTACGTTATATGACGCATAAATAACCAACTAAAACGTTTACCAAACAATCTGTCACTCCTAATCGCTAAATCCCATGAAATCTTATACGTCTAGCCTCTTACGTGAATGAGCTAAATAATATTATTTGATATTTTACGCTAATGTGTTAATAATTTCACACATATGTCACTCCTGAGTATAAGTGGCACCCCCGGCCAAACTATGAAAAAAAACTGCGACTTGTAGTCCGAAAAATCCGGTATACTTTATTTTTTTCCCCAGGAGCCTTAAGTTACTTTTGCACTAACATTGCAGTGTTCAGAATACTTACAGTGTGTTTGTTTAGGAGCAAGTAAACTGTGGTGAACTTTTCATGACTTGCAAGGTTCTAAGAATACCTCAGACCTTTCCTGACTGTTCCATCATGCATGCTTGTTGAGATCCTGAGGCAGCAGCCTTCTATCTGACCTAGACACTTACGCAAAGGGAGGGCACTTTTTTTATTTTTTTTTTATATCGCACCACCTTCACGGTTCATCCAGTTTTTTCCGTTTTAGCCTCGCATATAGATTTCACCCTTTCATTCCCACTTTATTGATTTTATCTTTCTTACCTCTCAATTCGATTTTTGTTGCTATAATATTCTTCGGATTTTGAAATTATTGTACCCCCATCTCTTTTCACTCACTCCAGTTACCCTTCGTATACCTCTAGACCTCAACATTCTCCCTTCCTCTCTTTCAATAAGTCCTCTCTTCCTCCCTTAAGCCCTTGTCCTTCCCCAGAATACCTCCACACTGACTGCTTCAGGGGAGATAAGTCTTGTGTCAGACAGAAAATGTTCTGCAATTCCACTGTAAATGCTACTTGGAAGAAATAGGCAGGCTGGAAGAAGATAAGGCAGACTGGAAGAAGATAAGGTTCTAAAAGGAGGATGTTCTAAAAATGCCATTTCATTTTACAGATGCTCTCCTAAAACAGTGAGGTAAGGTTTGGAGTGTGAGCACTGCAGTCTGTGCTGAATTCAAATCCCGACTCTAGCTGTATGTAAAATAGTACTGACGTGTATGATTGCATAACAAAAGCCAACAGAAACCGTTCATTGATTGCTGGAAGCTACTACAGAGATCACAGGAGGAGAAGTGTAACAGACGGAGTCATTGATTATGTAAATAATTCTAGAATAGACACAGTAAGTCCTGTACAGATGTCCTGATCCGCCAAGTCTGTGGCTGTGCCGAGACAGGACGGAGAAGAAGACTGAGTGTGAGACTGATTGTGAGGAAATGAGGAGTGAGGTTGCCATAGGGACCAGGATAAAGACCTTTTCCCTTCGGTTTCTTGAGGACCAGTAATTGGTGATCAACTTGAAGGGTTGGGCCGGAGGGAGGTAATCAGATGCATCAGAAAGGAATGGTGGCTTTTTGCATAACTGAGAAAGCAAGGCAAGACTCAGGAAGTATGTGAGCGTCATAACAGTCCTACGTGTGCACGTCTGTATGCAAATTTGGAGTGTTTGCATGTTTTCCTGTCAGCGTAGAGGTGACTGGCACAAAGGTTTAAATGAAACGTTTAAAAGAAAAACAATTGTCAGCCCTTCTTCTTCTTTCAGCGTCATCAGGAGTGATGGTAGCTGCCAGGAACTAGTCCAGATATTTTGCACCATTCGTCACACACCTTGCACACACTAAAGACCTCTCTCAAAGAAAGCTGCGTCCACTTGATGAGGTTATTCATGTAGAAGATTGCTGGACTCCCACATCTTCTTCTGCCTTCAATTTTACCTTGTGCAACATTCTTCGTGACATTACAGTATTTGGTGCCTAAAGGCATGTCCAAAATATTTCAGTTTTCTTGATTTTACCATATTCAGTCATTTAATCTGTTATCTGGTTACTTTATGTTGTAACATGGTTCTATCTATACTTCTGTTAAAATGTAATAAGCACTTATTCTTATCAGTTTTGATATTACAAATTTGGGTATTGATCCAATGCTAATTAGTTGATATTACGACAGATAATGCTCTGCAAAATAATCTCTTTTTTTAAAGAAATAACATTAGAGGAACTCCTGCGACTTGTAAATGGGACAAAGCAGTCATTATGTTTACTTGACCCACCATTATGTCTACTTGTTTGTAATATCAGGACCATTAGTGCTAAATATTATTAACGTATCACTTTCTTCCGGTACTGTTACACTAGCATTAAAAAAAGTGGTTATTCATCCTCTGCTTATAAGACCTAACCTCGATTCTAACCTCCTGCTAAACTACAGGCTGGTGTCCCACCTTCCCTTTATCTCGAAAAAAAATGTTTAGCTAAATGAACACTTAGCGTCCATTCAATCTCTGTGAACCCTTTGAGTCTGGTTTCAGGGCAAATCACACTACTGAGACAGCAAAAGTGACTAATGATCTATTGCTAACTATGGATGCTGATGCGTCATCCATGTTGCTGCTACTTGATCTCAGCGCTGCTTTCAATACCGTTGATAGTAACATATTCTTAGGATATATCAGAACACATATTATTGGTATGTCAGACTTAGATTTTTTTTGGTTGAACTCCTATCTTACAGAAAGGATGCAGTGTGTCTCTCATAAGTACTGTGTATGTTAAGGTAACGTGCGTAGTTCCACACGGTTCGGTTATTGGCCCTACACTCCTCAGCATATACGCTATAATCAATCAATCAATCAATGTTTATTTATATAGCCCTAAATCACAAGTGTCTCAAAGGGCTGCACAAGCCACAAGGACATCCTCGGTACAGAGCCAAAACTATTTGGCCACCCATCCAAATGATCAGAATCAGGTGTCCTAATCACTTAGCCCGGCCACAGGTGTATAAAATCAAGCACTTAGCCATGGAGACTGTTTCTACAAACATTTGTGACAGAATGGGCCGCTCTCAGGAGCTCAGTGATTTCCAGCGTGGAACTGTCATAGGATGCCACCTGTCCAACAAATCCAGTCGTGAAATTTCCTCACTCCTAAATATTCCAAAGTCAACTGTTGGCTTTATTATAAGAAAATAGAAGAGTGTTGGAACAACAGCAACTCAGCCACCAAGTGGTAGGCCACGTAAACTGACAGAGAGGGGTCAGCAGATGCTGAAGCGCATAGTGCAAAGAGGTCGCCGACTTTCTGCACAGTCAGTTGCTACAGAGCTCCAAACTTTATGTGAACTTCCAATTAGCCCACGTACAGTACACAGAGAGCTTCATAGAATGGGTTTCAAGGGCCAAGCAGCTGTATCTAAGCCATACATCACCAAGTCCAATGCAAAGCGTGGGATGCAGTGGTGTAAAGCACGTCGCCACTGGACTCTAGAGCAGAGGAGACGCCTTCTCTGGAGTGATGAATCACGCTTTTCCATCTGGCAATCTGATGGACGAATCTGGGTTTGGAGGTTGCCAGGAGAACGGTACATTTCGGACTGCATTGTGCCTAGTGTGAAATTTGGTGGCGGAGGAGTTATGGTGTGGGGTTGTTTTCCAGGAGTTGAGCTTGGCCCCTTAATTCCAGTGAAAAGAACTTTGACTGCTCCAGGATACCAAAACATTTCGGACAATTCCATGTTCACAACCTTGTGGGAACAGTTTGGAGCAGGCCCCTTCCTCTTCCAACATGACTGTGCACCAGTGCACAAAGCAAGGTCCATAAAGACATGGATGACAGAGTCTGGTGTGGATGAACTTTAATGGCCTGGACAGAGTCCTGACCTGAACCCGTTAGAACACCTTTTGGATGAATTAGAACGAAGACTGAGAGCCAGGCCTTCTCGACCAACATCAGTGTGTGACCTCACCAATGCGCTTTTGGAAGAATGGTCGAAAATTCCTATAAAGACACTCCGCAACCTTGTGGACAGCCTTCCCAGAAGGTAGACCGACATCATATTGAACCATATGGGTTAGGAATGGGATGGCACTTCAAGTACTTTTGGCAATATAGTGTATATGCTGCCGTTAGGCAACATCATACGCAAATACGGTGTTAGCTTTCACTGTCATGCTGATGACACCCAACCAACTCTACATGCCCTTAAAGCTGACCAACACGCCAGATTGTAGTCACCTGGAGGCGTCTCTAAATTAAATCAAACAATGGATGCCCGCTAACTTTTTGCATGCTAACGCTAAGAAAATGGAAATGTTGATTATCGGTCCTGCTAGACACCGGCACTTATTTATTAATAATACCACCTTAACATTTGACAACAAAACAATTACACAAAGTGACTCTGTAAAGAATCTGGGTATTATCTTCGACTCAACTCTCTCACTTGAGTCACACATTAAGAGTGTTACTAAAACAGCCTTCTTTCATCTCCGTAATATTGCTAAAATTCGTCCCATTTTGTCCACCACCGACGCGCAGATCATTATTCATGCGTTTGTTACGTCTTGTCTCGATTACTGTGACGTATTATTTCCGGGCTTCCTTATGTCTAGTATCAAAAGATTACAGTTGTTACAAAATGCGACTGCTAAACTCATACTTGCCAACCCTCCCGGATTTTCCGGGAGACTCCCGAAATTCAGCTCCTCTCCCGAAAACCTCCCGGGACAAATTTTCTCCCGAAAATCTCCCGAAATTCAGGCAGAGCTGGAGGCCACGCCCCCTCCAGACCTCAACACGACCTGAGTGACGTGTTGACAGCCTGTTCTCACGTCTGCTTTCCCACAATATAAACAGCATGCCTGCCCAATCACGTTATAACTGTAGAATGATCGAGGGCGAGTTCTTGGTTTCTTATGTGGGTTTATTGTTAGGCAGTTTCATTAACGTCCTCCAAGCGCGGTAACAACACACAACAACAGCAGTCAAGTTTTCGTCTACCGTAAATCAGTTTGTCTGCAGTAAACAGCAATGTTGTGACACTTTTAAACAGGACAATACTGCCATGCATATGTGACCCACCCATAATGTGTCACATTTTTGTGTTGATTTATTTATTTTATTTTGTGGTTTGAATTCGTTTTTGGAGCTGTCATTACACATTTATCAGTATTCACATTGGTCAGTAGGGGGCAGTAGGGCGTTTCTTCCCAATTGAATGCTATCACCTGCAGACCGGAAGTGTCTTGTCATTCTGATGAGCGCGACCAGTCTGTGAACAATTGAGACGTCCTGTGTGCTTTTTCCTCCTGTATAACAGGTTAGTTTTGGTGAATCAACTCACTGAATAATATCCATGTGATTTTTATAAGTTTAAGTACACATTCTGATGGTGGAGCCTAACTCTAAAATGGCGACGTAAGTACGCAATGTTTATGTAGGAACTTCTGATCCTAATTCAGACTCCTAATTTAGAGCTCCCGTTTTCTTATTGATTTTATAATGTATATTTGTATAATGTGTGTGTTCTGAAATAGTGACAGAGAATAGAACAAGGATGGACAACTCAACCCTTAACTCAACAATGAGTAGACGAGTGTTATGTGTGTGTATATGTGTAAATAAATGAACACTGAAATTCAAGTATTTCTTTTATTTCTTTTTATATATATATATATATATATATATATATATATATATATATATATATATATATATAATTAAAAAAAAAATATATATATATAGCTAGAATTCACTGAAAGTCAAGTATTTCTTTATATATATATATATATATATATATATATATATTATATATATATATATATATATATATACACACATTTTAACCACGCCACCACCTCCCGAAATCGGAGATCTCAAGGTTGGCAAGTATGGCTAAACTTCTGACAAGGACAAGAAAGTTTGATCATATTACGCCTATACTGTACCTATATACATATATACCTATATATATACCTATACTGTCTCACCTGCACTGGCTACCTGTGCAACTTGGATGCGACTTTAAGGTTGTAGTATTTACGTATAAAATACTAAACGGTCTAGTTCCATCTTATCTTGCTGATTGTATTGCGCCATATGTCCCGATCAGAAATCTGCATTCTAAGAACTCCATCTTATAAGTAATTCCCACAGCCCAAAAAAAGTAGGCGGGCTTTAGAGCATTTTCTATTTGGGCTACACTACTCTGGAATGCCCTACCGAAAACAATTAGAGATTCTACCTAAGTAGAAGCATTTAAGTCTAATCTTAAAACTCATTTATACACCCTAGCCTTTAAATAGACCCCTTTTTTAAACCAGTTGATCTGTCAATATTTGTATAGACCAGCCCACCTTTGTTTATATTCAAGAGCTCTCGCTTGCAGTTCTTGCAGTTAGCATATTCTCGCCCTAGCCTTTCGTCCTCCAGGCATGATACTAGTTTATTTGCCTACATGGACTTACCATAAACCATAGACGCAGCTTTGCACTGTGGAGGGACATTAGCCGCTAGCGAGAAAGCTACAGGGTGTTGAGGATGCGCGTGTTTGCTTGTCGCTTTCAAATTTGCAGGACACAGCCAGAATTTACAATGTGTCGTCAACATGCATTATCACGATATAACAATAGCATTAAAAAACAAATTGATATCATTTATATTGCCTAACCCTACTGTAGACCATCACATTCATTGTTGGGGGTGGGTACATTTCACATTTGAACCAATACTGTGCCAATTACCGGTACGTGGGAATCGATATGATAGTATTACACACATGACAATGAGCTGACAAAATAAATGTTTTGTAATCCATAGGGCCGGGGCCCGTTGTTCACAACTCTGCCGTTGTTAGGCCGATAGTGCCCCCTCGAGGGCTGCCAAAAAATAAGACGCAGGTATACAGGTTGTGAAATGATCTGTAAATGTTTATTTACATACCTTGATTGTTTCCAAACAGTGCCTGTAATACAGTAGTTAAACGGCTGATCAAACAAAACAGAAGTCATCGTCATGGACCCACGAGCTGCAGAAACTCTACAATCAGCTAAACCAGGGGTGCTCACACTTTTTCTGCAGGCGAGCTACTTTTCAATTGATCAAGTCGTGGGGATCTACCTCATTCATATATATAATTTATGAAATATATGTTTTTGTTAACAAGTTAAAGGTGTTTAATGATAATGCAAGCATGTTTAACACATATAGTTAATATTGTTAAAAAATTAATGGTGTTTAATGATAATACAAGTATGTTTAATACATATAGTTAATATTGTTAACAAGTAAAAGGTGTTTAAAGATAATGCAAGCATGTTTAACACATATAGTTAATATTGTTAAAAAAATTAAAGGTGTTTAATGATGATACAAGCATGTTTAATACATATAGTTAATATTGTTAACAAGTTAAAGGTGTTTAATGATAATACAAGCATGTTTAACACATAGTTAATATTGTTAAAAAATTAAAGGTGTTTAATGATAATACAAGCATGTTTAACACATAGTTAATATTGTTAATAAGTTAAAGGTGTTTAAAGATAATACAAGCATGTTTAACACATATAGTTAATATTGTTAATAAGTTAAAGGTGTTTAAAGATAATACAAGCATGTTTAACACATATAGTTAATATTGTTAACAAGTTAAGATGTTTAAAGATAATACAGGCATGTTTAACACATATAGATTCCTTTCTTTCATGAAGACAAGAATATAAGTTGGTGTATTACCTGATTCTGATGACTTGCATTGATAGGAATCAGACAGTAGTGCTGATATTGTCCGCATTTTCGAATGGAGGAGAAAAAAAGTCCTCCTTTCTGTCCAATACCACATGAAAGTGGTTGGTTTTTGGCATCTTATTTGTCCAGCTTCCGTACTCCTTTGTATACACTTTACAAGAAATACATTGTCGGCAAACTCCGTAGCTTGCTAGCTTGTGCACGCCAGCTTTCTGAGACTCTTATTTTGTTAGCTCAACTGTGCAACTGTGCAGTCGGTCTTTGGAGTTTTGACGACAGGTACGGCGCCAGAGTCTGTTGAAATAAAGTGTTTCTCGCCTTCCTGTCGGTAATTTTAATGAGCTGGCAGCAGCCAGCGTCATCTCAGAAGACCCTCGGGTGCCGTGAATGTCAATCAAGTGACGAAAGTGACGTCATAGTGAAGATTTATGATCGCTCATTTTTAGGACTATTTTTTTAATGCCTGGCTGGTGATCGACTGACACACCCTCCGAGATCGACCAGTAGCTCGCGATCGACGTAATGAGCACCCCTGAGCTAAACAGACTCAATAACTCCACTGTGACAAGTTGGTGAATTTACTGAGATATTTGTGAATCTAAAACAATACAAAAAGAATACCATTGTAAGTTGATAATATTAACAATGATACTCATAAACGTGTTAGCATAATAGCTAACACTAACAACGCTGGCTTGATTACATTACGATAGTACGTACAAATATGCATTGAAACACTCCTACAGACACCACACATGGACGGTGTGGTAAGTTTAAATTGTTTTCGTTACATTGGAAAACTTGTAAACGTTGCTTGGAGTGATGAATGAATAGACGATTAAAAGAAGTAACGGCACTTGTACTTCCGTTTTAACTCTAAAGCAGTGGTTCTTAACCTGGGTTCGATCGAACCCAAGGGGTTCGGTGAGTCGGGCTCAGGGGTTCGGCGGAGGTCAAGACACACCAAAGTCATCGTGTAAATAAAAACTTCTCCTTATCGGGCGTATTACGGATACGACAACAGCAGAAGTCAGACTGATTTGCAGGTGTGTAATTTGTTGTGAGTTCATGCACTTTGTTGGTTTTGTTCTTTGAACAAGGTGATGTTCATGCACGGTTCATTTTGAGCACCAGTAATAAAACATGGTAACACTTTAGTATGGGGAACATATTCACCATTAATTAGTTGCTTATTAACATGCAAATTAGAAACATATTGGCTCTTAACTCGTATTTTCCGCACTATAAGGCGCACCTAAAAACCACAAACTTTCTCAAAAGCTGACAGTGCGCCTTATAACCCGGTGCGCTTTATATATGGATAAATATTAAGATTCATTTTCATAAAGTTTAGGTCTCGCAACTACGGTAAACAGCCGCCATCTTTTTTCCCCGTAGAAGAAGCGCGCGGTGCATGCTGGGATATGTGACGTTTCATTTCCATTTGTGTGTTTATGTAAAGACCCCAAAATGGCTCCTATTAAGTGTGTTGTCTGTCTAATTATAAATAATGCAGACGAGGCGTGTTAACTGAGTTCTCAACGTTTTCTCACAGCGTGCTCATAACCACATTCGAACTCCCAGCATACAACATCGCTTCTCAGGGCTACCGCGCATGCTCGTAACTATCGTTGCATGCTGGGTAGTGTAGTTGTTATATTTGCTAGCTCATAACAGCACATTGAGAGACACGCTTACGCGCTTAATTCAATACTCGCCGTCATTCCGGGTGGATTGACAAAAGACCTCCAGCCGCTAGATATTGGTGTCAACAGGGCATTCGAAGCTAGACTGCTAACTGCGTGGGAACTTCTCAGGGCTACCGCGCATGCTCGTAACTATCGTTGCATGCTGGGTAGTGTAGTTGTTATATTTGCTAGCTCATAACAGCACATTGAGAGACACGCTTACGCGCTTAATTCAATACTCGCCGTCATTCCGGGTGGATTGACAAAAGACCTCCAGCCGCTAGATATTGGTGTCAACAGGGCATTCGAAGCTAGACTGCTAACTGCTTGGGAACTTCTCAGGGCTACCGCGCATGCTCGTAACTATCGTTGCATGCTGGGTAGTGTAGTTGTTATATTTGCTAGCTCATAACAGCACATTGAGAGACACGCTTACGCGCTTAATTCAATACTCGCCGTCATTCCGGGTGGATTGACAAAAGACCTCCAGCCGCTAGATATTGGTGTCAACAGGGCATTCGAAGCTAGACTGCTAACTGCGTGGGAACAATGGAGGACAGAAGGCGAACACACCTTCACTAAGACGAGGAGGCAGCGCCAGACGACGCCAACATCTGCCAGTGGATCGTAAATTTGCCCAACTTTTCACTTCGGACACCGAAGACGAAGGATTTACGAATGAAGAATAACTTCAGAAAGTGAGCGCTATGTTTATTTTGTGTGTTGTGACATTAACGTTCGAGCAACATTATGTTGCTATTGCTCTGCACTATTTTGAATTTTACTATGTTTGTGATTGCACATTTGCGTACATTTTGGGAGTGAACAGAGTTGTTAGAACGCTGGTTTTTAATATATTATTAAAGTTTGACTGACCTATCTGACTGTTTTTTTGACATTCCCTTTAGCGCAGCGTAGGCGCGGCTTATAGTCCGGGGCGGCTTATTGGTGGACAAAGTTATGAAATATGTAATTCATTGAAGGTGCGGCTAATAATCCGGTGCGCCTTATAGTGCGGAAAATACGGTAGTCATTATTAAGTACTTATTAATGCTTTAAACAACATGGCCTTATTATAACCCTAACCCTCTAACCCTAACCCTAACCAAATAACTCTGAATTAAGTCTTTGTTACTTAGAATATGTTCCCCTAGTGCCCAAAAAACTCTAAATTAAGTTTTTGTTACTTAGAATATGTTCCTCATACTAAAATGTTACCAAAAACATATAACTTTGTCTTGAATTTGTAAAAAAACAACATTTTATTTTTCACTAAAGAAGGGTTCGGTGAATGCGCATATGAAACTGTTGGGATTCGGTACCTCCAACAAGGTTAAGAACCACTGCTCTAAAGGCTTAGTGGCCACATGCGTGGAAAGCACCTTTTAGCTCTTATTTCCAAAATTGTGTACACTACTGAATTGGGGTCTTATGGCCGCTTATGTGGACACTTATACTGCCATCTGGTGGTGTCAGAAGAGTATAACATACAATGGAATTTGGAAAAAATAAGTGTAAAAGTAAGAATTAGCCTGTCACTAAACATGAAGTACACGTTTGTGTACTTATGGACTAAGTACATCATATCAAAAGATGATTCTTAGTTTTTATTCTAATTAGGGTCCAATAAGCCCAAATAGCAAACAGAAATTAAAAAAAGCATGTAAACAAACAGCTTGGGCCTTAAGAGGTTAAATCACTGCACATGCGGTGAGAAAAGTTGTCCAAAGGATGACGCCATGGCACAAACAATAACAAACTTTTTCAATGCCTCTGCTTGTGTGCAATGAAATCTATTTGCACTATGGCCGTTAGTGAAGAAAAATCCATAAATTAGCCGCACTGTTTTATAAGCCACAGGGTTCAAAGTGTTGGGGAAAAGTAGCGGCTTGTATTCCAGAATTTACGATATGTTCTATTATATTGTTGGGTTTGGATAATGTAATTTTGTGGTCACTTTAAAGTTTAAATTTTCTAGGTTAAAATGTTGTATTTCCACAACAGGGTAATATTGCTATTCAGAGTAGGATTTGCTGCAGGTTAACATGTGCATGAAGCACTGAAACAAACTGCCTATGCAGACGTTTAATTCTCTCAGGCCTCATTATGTTTTCCTCGGATCTCATTCGTGAGAAATCGCCGATGCAGCCGCCCTCTCACCTCCTCCATCTCAGTGACAGCTGCTCGTGTCTACGCACTGAACTTCACTGTGGATGTGAAAATAATACAAAAAAAAAAACGTGGAGAAAGAGGAGTCGAATGTGTGAAGATTAGAATACATCACATGAACACTGGAAGGTTAAAAATAATACACTATGACCTCTGACATCAATGTTTTTATATTTGATTGAAGGATCCAAATGTTTCATGGCCTTTTTAATACTCATCAACAGCATTTAAACTGGCCCATCGGGCGTTTTTAAATCATTTTTATAAGCCTTTAACTTCAAAGCTGTAAGCTATGTTCAAATTATCTTAAATCTTAGTCCAGGGGTCGGCGACCCAAAATGTTGAAAGAGCCATATTAGAGCAAAAATTTAAAAAAAAAATCTGTCTGGAGCCGCAAAAAAATTGTAAAGCTTTATATAGGTGTTATAATGAAGGCAACACATGATATAAGTGTCTATATTAGCTATATTAGCCTACTATCAAAATGACTATGTGTCGCAGGCTGACGCAAATCTTTGTTGACAGAAATGTTGAAATGTAATATTTATTCTAAAACATTTTTACAACATTGGAAAACATTACTAAAACGGAGGCTTTTCAGAGGTTGTGATAACTCCTGGAAATTACTGGCTTAGAATGGCCAACGGTATAGATGTGTGTGTTGAAGTTGAAGGAAACGGAAACTGCAAATAAAGTGAGCTCAAAAATACCTAAAATACGAGGCATAATGATGCAATATGTACATACAGCTAGCATAAATAGCATGCAGTCATGCAGTGACCAAATATGCCTGATTAGCACTCCACACAAGTCAATAACATCAACAAAGCTCACCTTTGAGCATTCACACACAGCATAAAAAGTTTGGTGGACAAATAGAGACAAAGGAGTGGCATAAAACACATCTTACTGTGGCAGCTTTAAGGAAAGTTGTACATGTAAACCAGTGTTTTTCAACCACTGTGCCACGGCACACTAGTGTACCATGAGATACAGTCTGGTGTGCCGTGGGAGATTATCTAATTTCACCTATTTGGGTTAAAAATATTTTTTGCAAACCAGTAATTATAGTCTGCAAATGATGTGTTGTTGTTGAGTGTCTGTGATGTCTAGAGCGTGGCAGAGTAACCGTGTAATACTCTTCCATATCAGTAGGCGGCAGCCGGTAGCTAATTGCTTTGTAGATGTCGGAAACAGCGGGAGGCAGTGTGCAGGTAAAAAGGTGTCTAATGCTTAAACCAAAAATAAACAAAAGGTGAGTGCCCCTAAGAAAAGGCATTGAAGCTTAGGGAAGGCTATGCAGAACGAAACTAAAACTGAATTGGCTACAAAGTAAACAAAAACAAAATGCTGGACGACAGCAAAGACTTACTTTGGAGCAAAGACGGTGTCCACAATGTACATCCGAACATGACATGACAATCGACAATGTCCCCACAAAGAAGGATGAAAACAACTGAAATATTCTTGATTGGTAAAACAAAGTAGATGCAGGAAATATCGCTCAAAAGGAAGACATGAAACTGCAACAGGAAAATACCCCAAAAAAAATTTCAACGCAAAAAATGAGCCTTGGCTCAAAAAAGGTTGAAAAACACTGATGTAAACAAACTACGGTGCGTTCAAGGACTTCCAAAATTCCATCACATTTTCTACCGCTTGTCCCTTTTTTGGGATCGCGGGGGGGTGCTGGAGCCTATCTCAGCGAAATTAGTAGGACAAAATGGCGCGCACCAAACACTCTGAAGCATGTTTCATGTAAACAGTGGGATTTCTAACAATTAGGAAGGTTTGTGTCATGTTAGTCCTACAGAAACCATATTAAAAAAAAAAAAGTATATTTTTCCCCCATCTTTTTCCATTTTCATACATTTTTGAAAGGGCAGCGCTAAAGAGCTATCAAAAATGATTCTATTAGGTTGTGAATCAAGGAGTCACTGCTAGAGATGGGTACCGTTCACATTTGAACCAATACGATACCGATTCCCGGTACCTAATTACAGTTAATGCATGTGATCAGTACTGGTATCGGCCAATCTCACTCAAGAATGGTATCAGAATGGGCAGGAGTCAACTCTAATCAGAAGATCTCCAGCTGAAGTACATGTACTTTTTAAATATATGTTAAAGTATTTCAATGCAGTTGTATAGATATGTATATACGGTATTTTATTTATACTATGGTACATTTTTAGTCTACTTTACACCTGAATTATCCTTTCCATCCTTTGTACCGTATTTTCGGAGTATAAGTCGCTCCGTAGTATAAGTCGCAACGGCCAAAAATGCATAATAAAGAAGGAAAAAAACATATATAAGTCGCACTGGAGTATAAGTCGCATTTTTGGGGGAAATTTATTTGATAAAACCCAACACCAAGAACAGACATTTGAAAGGCAATTTAAAATAAATAAAGAATAGTGAACAGGCTGAATAAGTGTACGTTATATGACGCATAAATAACCAACTGAGAACGTGCCTGGTATGTTAACGTAACATATTATGGTAAGAGTCATTCAAATAACTATAACATATAGAACATGCTATACGTTTACCAAACAATCTGTCACTCCTAATCGCTAAATCCCATGAAATCTTATACGTCTAGTCTCTTACGTGAATGAGCTAAATAATATTTGATATTTTACGGTAATGTGTTAATAATTTCACACATAAGTCGCTCCTGAGGAAAGTCGCACCCCCGGCCAAACTATGAAAAAACCTGTGACTTATAGTCAGAAAAATATGGTAACTGAGCGACTGAGTGGAACAATTTCCCATGTGGATCAATAAAGTTAGTCTAAGTCTAAGAACCCAACATCCTAGTTTATTTTCTTATGTCTGCCATGTTTTTAAACAATATTGCCCACATTATTGTGCTTGTCAATCCTCCAAAAGTTCTACTCCTACGTTCAAATCAATCTGGCCTATGGACTTTAATAACAGCGCCACCATGTGGTATATTTGTCACAAACATGATAGCACCATTTTTTTTAAAACTACATTCAAATGTTATTATGGACATTAAAAAAAACACTTACCATCTTTCAGAACGCCCAGAAGAGTGGAAACTATTTTTAACTTGGTTTAATTGTGATAGCCAGGTGTCCCAACACTTTTGTCCATTTGCGTCCCCATCGGAAGGTTCTCGAACATGAACTATTAACAAGTCCTGGGTGTCCCCAGGTAAATGTTGACACTTTAGACACAGAAAGCTCTTGTTAGGAGGCTAGTTTGCGACATCAAAATGAAGTCATGCCAAAATAAATAGCTACTTTAAACGAAATAATACATAATCTACCCTTTAGCTTCTGGCTATGTAGCATGAGATGCTAAGCTAACTGCTGTGTTTATCACAGATGGCAGCTGATAATTAACATATTCAATATATGAGCAAGTTAAAATTGTTTTAATAAAAAAACAAACTGCTAAATAAATTAAAAGAAAGTCATATTATACCTTACCTGCTTGTACCTGGGAGAGTTTAGTCAATTCATCCAAATAGTTGAACATGTTTTCATCGACCGACTTTATGGGTTCAAATCCTGCCTTCAAAATAAAAGTCCACACTGACGTCAGTAAGAAGAAGAAAAAGAGGGAGAAAAAAAACCTTTTTAACTATCGATCATTGGAATGATGAAATAATATCAGATGATATAATATCAGATTTTCTGGCATCTCAGTTCAAAATGAAACACAGTGACTGCAAGTTGATAACATTTATGTTTTCATAGCATATCTGCAAAGCGGGTAAATAGGTATGCAGATCGATACACACATCGAGTCGATACCATGGGTTAGTATCAGTAATGGATTGATACTAGCATGTGAGATCGATGTTTTTTAGTTTTTGAATACTGCAGAATTTATAGCGCAAAAAAAATAAATATATATGTATATATATATATATGCATATGCATATATATATATATATATATATATATATATATATATATATATATATATATGTATATTTATATATGTATATATATATGTATATATACATATATATGTGTATATATATATTTATATATATACAGTGTATATATATATATATATGTGTGTATATATATACATATATATACATATATATACATATATATATACATACATACATATACATATATATATACATATACATATATATATACATACATATACATATATACATATATATATACATATATATACATTTATATATACATATATACACATATATATATACATATATATACAGATATACACATATATATAAATATACATATACATATATATACATATATATACAGATATACACACATATATATACATATAAATATATATAAATATACATATATATATATACATATACATATATATATATATACATATATACATATACATATACTTATACTTATATATGTATTATATAAGATGGTTAATAAATATAAAGAATAAATACAATATTAAATAATAAAATAAAAATAGGTAAAAAAATGGGAAAATTAAATAAATGAATAAAAAAACACCTGGTTTCAACTGAATCTATGCAATAAATATTTTTTCATTAAATATACCAAATGTGTGTTCATGAGGTAGTGACTAAGTGGGTTTAGGGTGGGGGCGAGAGCCCTTCAGGAGTCTTGTGTATGGGGGCCCAAAATGTTGATGACGGCCCCTCTCCACAGACGACACATATACCGAGTTATCATGTAAATCCTTTTTATTTCAGCCTTCACTGAAACCTCACTGAATATTTCTCAGATATTAAGAGTGAACACGCCACAGAAGGTGTCTCTCTGTGACGCCGTTTCCATCCACTGTGTGCTCTGACAGGAAATGAAGGACACCCACAGGTGCACGTTCAGATGTCACCCACGTGACCCGCCCAAGACCCCCTCAAGCCCACTTTCACTTTATCTCTGTCTTCCATTTGGGCCCCTTCTGAACCGCTCTGTTCTGTTCTGTGATTTATGCAACTGCTGCTATGACCTATATAGTAAAGGCCATATTAAGCGTGTGTGTGTGTGTGTGTGTGTGTGTGTGTGTGTGTGTGTGTGTGCGCACAATTATGCACGCCGCTGTGTTTATCTCCGGTGGCTCTCCTGTGCGTGCACGAACAGTGAAGGTCTCCTAGTGTGCGGGACCCTCGCGGGGATCTCCGGTGTGTGTCTCGAGGTACACGTTGACCCTGTTGTGTCAGTTCTGCTTAGAGGAATGACCACAGAGCTGGTGGACCACCATGACTCACTCAAACGTCCCCACACTAGAACTTTAATCTTTAGCCCCGTGTGATCGGTGTTAACCTGTGACACGGACCCTCAAGGCCCATCTATAGCTTCCCTTTGTGGATACCACACAACGCTGACAAGAAGCCCCCGGGCCTAAGAAAAATTTGTCTCTTATATATGTGTGTGCGTTTTTTTTTTTCCTACGGTCATTTTTTCATGACGAGCAACACAAGCACACAATTAGCAGTGTTTATCAGCGTTAAATTAACGTGTGTATATATATATATATATATATATATATATATATATATATATATATATATATATATGTGTGTATATATATATATATATGTGTTGCTGTCGCTGAGGGAAGGGGGTAATCTAGACATTTAAGCATTGAAATTTTTTTTATATGTGATTTATTTCTTACATTTTCTGGGTCCCAGAAAGAAGCCTTAAAGGCAAAAAAAAATGTCTATATGTTGTATTGGTTTTGAAAATGAAAAATATCAAATTGGCCCCCGCACGCTTTGATTTTTCAGTGGAAAAAGTTTGGACACCCCTGGTTTAGAGCAGTAAAAAAAAAAAGTTCACATATTGTTCAACACGTTGGTCTTCCTGCTTTGTCTGAATATAAAAACATTTTCTTGAATAAAAAAGAAAGTAAAACAATATAAAAACAGTTACATAGAAACTAGTAATTAATCAAAATGAGTAAAATTAACTGAGGTTAGTACTATTAGTGGACCAGCAGCACGCACAATCATGTGTGATTATGGACTGTATCCCTTGCAGACTGTATTGATCTATATTGATGTATAATGTAGGAACCAGAATATTAATAACAGAAATAAACAACCTTTTTGTGTAAATGAGTGTGAATGGGGGAGGGAGAAAAAAAAAATTAAAGCTGCAAGCAGCGATGGACGGGACCGACTTTGAGGGCTCATAAAATCCAAACCGGAGCAGTAATTAAAACTCTTTCATCAACTTTTAATCAGAAGGGTTTAATCTTTCTCCTGTGCTAATTTGAAGCCGACACGACAAATGCGCTCAGAGGAGATAATGTTTGAAAAAAGGTGACTGTTTTTACACAACTTTTGTTTTGAAGGGGGAATTGCAAACTTCCTGTTGATTTTTGCTGGGGGTTGTCAGTGTATGAAATATAGGTCTAAGTGAGACCTACATAGAGGTTTTTGTTACATGTCTCTACGACATCCCTACTGGGAGTTACAGGCAGTTTTGTCTGTGATTTCTTCCTAGGGGGCGCTAGAGTGCAATTTTGAGTTTTGGGGTATGGTTATTTGATTAGATCGCAATTTTCGCCAGTCCTGATGTGTGTGTCCATTTTGAAGCATGTTAAGGGGGTCAAATTACAGCTCAAAGAGGCGGCGGTATAATTCATCCTTTGCTCAAAAGACCTAACCTCGATCCTGACCTCATGGTAAACTACCGGCCGGTGTCCCACCTTCCGTTTATCTCGAAAATCCTCGAAAAAATTGTCGCACAGCAGCTAAATGAACACTTGGTGTCTAACAATCTCTGTGAACCTTTTCAATCCGGTTTCAGGGCAAATCACTCTACGGAGACAGCCCTCGCAAAAATGACTAATGATCTACTGCTAACGATGGATTCTGATGCGTCATCTATGTTGCTGCTTCTTGATCTTAGCGCTGCTTTCGATACCGTCGATCATAATATTTTATTAGAGCGTATCAAAACACGTATTGGTATGTCAGACTTAGCCTTGTCGTGGTTTAACTCCTATCTTACTGACAGGATGCAATGCGTCTCCCATAACAATGTGACCTCGGACTATGTTAAGGTAACGTGCGGAGTCCCCCAAGGTTCGGTTCTTGGCCCTGCACTCTTTAGTATTTACATGCTGCCGCTAGGCGACATCATACGCAAATACGGTGTTAGCTTTCATTGCTATGCTGATGACACCCAACTCTACATGCCCCTAAAGCTGACCAACACGCCGGATTGTAGTCAGCTGGAGGCGTGTCTTAATGAAATTAAACAATGGATCAATGGATGTCCGCTAACTTCTTGCAACTCAACACTAAGAAAACGGAAATGCTGATTATCGGTCCTGCTAAACACCGACATTTATTTGATAATACCACCTTAACATTTGACAACCAAACAATTACACAAAGCGACTCAGTAAAGAATCTGGGTATTATCTTCGACCCAACTCTCTCCTTTGAGTCACACATTAAGAGTGTTACTAAAACGGCCTTCTTTCATCTCCGTAATATCGCTAAAATTCGTTCCATTTTGTCCACTAGCGACGCTGAGATCATTATTCATGCGTTCGTTACGTCTCGTCTCGATTACTGTAACGTATTATTTTCGGGGCTCCCTATGTCTAGCATTAAAAAATTACAGTTGGTACAAAATGCGGCTGCTAGACTTTTGACAAGAACAAGAAAGTTTGATCATATTACGCCTATACTGGCTCACCTGCACTGGCTTCCTGTGCACTTAAGATGCGACTTTAAGGTTTTACTACTTACGTATAAAATACTACACGGTCTAGCTCCAGCCTATCTTACCGATTGTATTGTACCATATGTCCCGGCAAGAAATCTGCGTTCAAAGAACTCCGGCTTATTAGTGATTCCCAGAGCCCAAAAAAAGTCTGCGGGCTGTAGAGCATTTTCTATTCGGGCTCCAGCACTATGGAATGCCCTCCCGGTAACAATTAGAGATGCTACCTCAGTAGAAACATTTAAGTCCCATCTCAAAACTCATTTGTATACTCTAGCCTTTGAATAGCCCCCCTTTTTTTTAGACCAGTTGATCTGCCGTTTCTTTTCTTTTCTCCTCTGCTCCCCCCTATCCCTTGTGGAGGGGAAGACACACAGATCCGGTGGCCATGGATGGGGTGCTGGCTGTCCGGGGTCGGGACCCGGGGTGGACCGCTCGCCTGTATATTGGTTGGGAACATCTCTGCGCTGCTGACCCGTCTCCGCTCGGGATGGTTTCCTGCTGACCCCACTGTGGACTGGACTCTTACTGTTATGCTGGATCCACTATGGACTGGACTCTCACAATATTATGTTAGACCCACTCGACATCCATTGCATTCGGTCTCCCTAGAGGGGGGGGGGTTACCCACATATGCGGTCCTCTCCAAGGTTTCTCATAGTCATTCACATCGACGTCCCACTGGGGTGAGTTTTTCCTTGCCCTTATGTGGGCTATACCGAGGATGTCGTTGTGGCTTGTGCAGCCCTTTGAGACACTTGTGATTTAGGGCTATATAAATAAACATTGATTGATTGATTGATTGATAATAAAACGCTAGAAAAACAATAGGGTCCTCTGTCCCAAAGGGACTTGGTCCCTAATAAAATAAAATAAATAAAAATAATAATAATAATAATATTTTGATGAGACACTTTGTGATGATTGTCCACAAATGTGCGTGATTTGCCGAAACATCGCACATTTCATGCACATTTTAGTCCAATAGCACTTTTCTTGAAGTCAAAACAACGACTTGTAACACTAAGAATAAACAGAACCACATTCATCTTTATTAGCTGGATTGATATGAAAAAGGCCGCTGGAGATTCAACATTTAGGCCAACTTGTTTTCTTACAAAAAAAACAAAAAAGAAAAGTGAGAATTTGCATTTTGTGATTAATATGAATTATTATGCATTATAAGGAGGGGCTATAATTACACATCCCCACTAAAACACACACAAATGCTATGTAAACAATTTACTATTCTACATTTTCTTCAATAAATACGACGGCTGTGCAAGAGTTCCTGACCCCCAGGGGGCGCTCTTGGTAGGCTATTGAGAGATTGTTTCAGAACTTTTGTTTCGCACAAAAATACAAAACGGTGTTAGGGTGAATATTTCGAAGTGTGTCCTTCACAACAACACACACACACACAAGACGACTCACAGACTCACAGTACAAACTTCTTCGCTTCCAGCATCTTCCATCTCAACTCGCTGCGCTCACAAAACCAATGATTGCATTTTCAAAATCCTTCTGGAAAAAAATGTTTGCTTCAGACTGTCTTTAATGCTCCTGGCCCATAATGCAATGCAGGAAAAAAAAAAAAAGTGACCAAAGTGGAGTGCAGGCTGAGGGGCTCACACTTGACCCTTGCCAAGATGGCGCAAACCAAGAGGATGACAAAGTGTCAAGTTCAGTTTACCCTTGGTCCGTTTGTCCATGTGTTCCGCCTGTTGCTGCGGTTCTTCATGAGGAGTCCCAGACCGATGATGTCACTGCGGGGTGGAAGGGGCCACCAGCGGACGCCGAGCGCCTGCCCTTTAAAAGACACAAGCTGAAGGTGAGTGCTTCCATTCCACATCCATCAAGCACTGACAGGTCATGCTTGAAATCTTCCTCCAGGCTGCGGACTTCTTGGGCGCCATGGCAACCACCTATGATGCTGCTCTTAAGCACATCGGGCCTGATCTACCAAGATCCCTAATAACAAGTGCTAAAAATAGTGTGCGTAAACTATGAAACCGTGTGTAGTATTGTGAGTGATCTACTATGACTGCGCGTACAATTTAATTCAAATAAAGATTTTGCGTGTACTGCCAGCTGTCACCATGGAGACACTCATTTACTGCACATCCATGGCATCATGCTCCAACATGTGGTGTTTTGTTACGATGTGGAACATGCGGCACACAACTGTAATCTGTGCCACCATTTTGTGCGATATAGAAGTGCATTGTGGACAACAGAACCTACTATAAGCATGCCGACAATGTGGCCTTTTTTTTTTTTGAGGGCCACTTGTAACAGTGAAGAAATATATATATATATATATATATATATATATATATATATATATATATATACACACACACATATATATATATGTATATATATACACATATATACATACATACATATATATATATATATATTCATATATATATTCATATATATACATACACACACATATATACATATATACATACATATATACACATATATACATACATACATATATATATATATTCATACATACATATATATATATATATATATATTCATATATATATATATATATATATATACACACACATATATACATACATATATACACATATATACATACATACATACCGTATTTTCCGCACCATTAGCCGCACCTAAAAACCACAAATTTACTCAAAAGCTGACAGTGCGCCTTTTAACCCGGTGCGCTTTATATATGGATAACTATTAAGATTCATTTTCATAAAGTTTCGATCTCGCAACTTAGGTAAACAGCCGCCATCTTTTTTCCCGGTAGAACAGGAAGCGCTTCTTCTTCTACGCAAGCAACCGCCAAGGTAAGCACCCGCCCCCATAGAACAGGAAGCGCTTCTTCTTCTACTGTAAGCAACCACCCGCCCCCGGAAGAAGAAGAAAAAACGCGCGGATATCACCGTACGTTTCATTTCCTGTTTACATCTGTAAAGACCACAAAATGGCTCCTACTAAGCGACAAGGACCCGGTTCATGAAAAGACGCAATCTCTCCATCCGCACACGGATTACTACCGTATTTCACAGCAACTGATATTCCTGTGAACCGCACTGTGGAACGGGAGCACGTACGGTGAATATTCGCACCACAGGGAATGAGAAGTCATCCTTCACTGTGGTTCTAGCTTGCCATGCTAACTTCCACCCATGGTGATATTCAAAAGGAAGACCTTGCCAAAAGAGACCTTTCCAGCCGGCGTCATCATAAAAGCTAACTCGAAGGGATGGATGGATGAAGAAAAGATGAGCGAGTGGTTAAGGTAAGTTTAAGTTTACGCGAAGAGGCCGGGTGGCTTTTTTCACGCAGCTCTGTCCATGTTGATATACGTATTTTTGTGATTGCACATTTGCGTACATTTTGGGAGTGAACAGAGTTGTTAGAACGCTGGTTTTTAATATATTATTAAAGTTTGACTGACCTATCTGACTGTTTTTTTGACATTCCTTTAGCGCAGTTAGATGCGGCTTACAACACGGGGCGGCTTATTGGTGGACAAAGTTTTGAAATATGCCGTTCATTGAAGGCGCGGCTTTTAACCCAGGGCGCCTTATGATGCGGAAAATACGGTATATATATTCATATATATATACACACACATATATACATATATACATACATATATATACACACATATATACATACATACATATATATATATTCATATATATATACACATATATGTATATACATATACATACATACATACATATACATATATATACACATGTATACATATATACATACATATACACACATATAATACATATACACACATATACAGTATGTATATACCTTGGGTCAGGAAAAAACACAGAGGCTTTTTCATCCCTACAAGCCTGTTTTGCAGGCTTCCCTGCTCTTCAGGGGATTTGTATTTATTTAATTATTTATTTAACAAGCCTTTTTCGCAGGTTTCTCTGATCTTCAGGGGATTACATAAATAAAAATCTCCTGAAGAGCAAAAAAATATCTATTTCTCAGCTGTAGCCTTAGCGGTACTCGGTTGTAATACTCGTTTCCACCACTTGTGGCAGTAATGACAATATCAAACAAACAGAAGAAGTCTGGAACTAAAGTCATAGAGAAGTTTCTTAAGAGCAAAAATTATGACTTAAGTGGTGAAGCTGTATTTTCATTTACTTTTATTGACAGTTAAGTTAAAGACGTATTCATTATTAACTTAGTTTATTTATTTATTTAAAACAACATAACTGTATGTAAATACATTTGTCAGCTATTTATGAGCCCCTTTTTATGCACTATATTTGATTAGTACTTATTTTTCTAATCAGCCTGACCTAAGCCTGAATTTTATATGTTAAATAAATAATACAATTTGTGATAAACACATGCTTTCATATCATTTGACGAAGTTGTAAACTGGAGGTAGGTTGAATACAATTATTGAATATGATAAAAATCATGGGTAAGATTACTAATTCAGTGTCAATATTTGAGTGGAAAAGCTGAGCCCCAAGGTAAAAAAGTTTGAGATCCTCTGTTTTAGTACATGCAAACCTTTAGTAATTTAGGCCCATTGGTCCCTCTGTAGTGGAAAAGTTGGGCCTCTAAGTCAAAAAGGTTAGGAACCCCTCCTCTGGGAGATCACACAACAGAAAGTAATGTGTTTTCATATATTAACAGACTGAAATATATAATATTGAAATTATTGAAACGATATAAAAGAGCTTAGCATATGTATTGAAAAATGTGAAAAAAATTAAAGTAAACTTTTCTGTATGTCATACTTGCCAACCTTGAGACCTCCAATTTCAGGGGGTGGGGGGCGTGGTTGGGGGCGTGGTTAAGAGGGGAGGAGTATATTTACAGCTAAAATTCACCAGGTCAAGTATTTCATATATATATATATATATATATATATATATATATATATATATATATATATATATATCCGCGACCCTGAAGGGAATAAGCGGTAGAAAATGGATGGATGGATATACATATATATATATATATATATATATATATATATATATATATAAGAAATACTTGACTTTCAGTGAAATCTAGCTATAAACATATATTTCTATTATTTTATATATATATATATATATATATATATATATAAAATACTTGAATTTCAGTGTTCATTTATTTACACATATACACACACATAACACTCATCTACTCATTGTTGAGTTAAGGGTTGAATTGTCCATCCTTGTTCTATTCTGTGTCACAATTTTTCTTACCATGCTGAACACCCTCTCTGATGATGCATTGCTGTGTGGCACGCACAAAAGTGCTTTCATCAAATGCACTAGATGGCAGTATTATCCTGTTTAAGAGTGTCACAACATTGCTGTTTACGGCAGACGAACTGCTTTACGGTAGACGAAAAGGTGACTGCTGTTGTTGTGTGTTGTTACCGCGCTGGGAGGACGTTAATGAAACTGCCTAACAATAAACCCACATAAGAAACCAAGAACTCGCCCTCGATCATTCTACAGTTATAATGATTGGGCAGGCACGTTGTTTATATTGTGGGAAAGCGGACTCAGGTCCGCATGGAGCTGGAGGGGGCGTGGCCTCCAGCTCCGCCTGAATTTCGGGAGAAAATTTGTCCCGGGAGGTTTTCGGGAGAGGCGCTGAATTTCGGGAGTCTCCCGGAATATCCGGGAGGGTTGGCAAGTATGCTGTATGTGGCCCCTGCAGGATATCGTCTTGACACCCGTTAATTGTCAAAATGACAAGAAAACAAGTCTGTACAATTAATAAATGAGTTATGTTGGCAAAAGCTGGACTCTGGAACAGAGGATTTCTATTGCTAATGGGAAAAAGTTCTACTGTAATATGAAATGTAATATCTCACCTTAGTGCAGCGTCCATTATCGAACATCTCTAAAGAGCTGAAAGATAAATGGATGAACACTTTAGAGCGGGGGCGGGGAGGGAAGGGAGGATACCCCTCTCTAAACGGTCTGTCACACACGCACACACACACACACACACACACAAAAAGGCGCACACACTCACATACACACACAAAAAAAGCTTTAGAACACAGTTGCACTCCAAATAATTCAATCCTCATTTGTTTCCATAATCTGGCTTCAGTTTGCATTGCACCAACAAAATAAAAATACTTTCAATAGCTACATAATACAAAATGGCCTAAAATCTATTGAACATTTGGAAGATGTTTGTCGTTTACAACACGGGTTGAACTATTTCAAGTGCAAGTGTAAATAAGCGATGACAGAGTGAAACAAGCAGAGAACTTTAGACACGTCAGTGTAGATAATCCCGGCATATTCTTGATTGAACTGTAACATCCTTGGATTTTTGGTCTTTTTCCCCCCACCCCTTTAATGGAATATACATTTTTTTTCTGTAGAATTCCTACAGATTTATCAGTAATAACTTACAAAAACGTGATAATAGGCATGAAAAATCTTTGCGGAGATCCCGGCAACTCAGTAGCCTGGATACAATTATACTTAGCTTTAAATGTTCTATTCAGCCGTGAGTAAACAACCTTTTCTTTTGTAATAGTTTTAGTGCAGTTCAGCAGTCCATTCAAAACCCCATAGAGAAACTTGCTAATTTAGCATTGCTTCGAATGCTGTCATCCTGACAGATTGCTGTAGGTATTTAAAAAACAAACGCACTATTTAAGTTTATACTGTAACCAAACATTTTCCATAGTGATATACCGTAAATTTCGGACTATTAGCCGCTACGTTTTTCCTACGCTTTGAACCCTGCAGCTTTTAAAACGGTGCGGCCAATTTATGGATTTTTCTTCGCTGACCGCCATAATGCAAATAGTGTTCCTAAAACACACGCAAATACATTGAAGTGGTGTGTTAATTGTATGAGCTATGGCGCCATCTTATGGGTTTCCTGCTGTTTAAAGCTTTGAACCGGAAGTATATGCGCCGTACCGTCTTCTAATCTTCCATAGAGTTTCTACTTGTATGGATTCTTCATTCAACACTCCAAGCAACGTTTGTAAGTTTTATAATATAACTAAAACAGTTCTTACTTACTAAACCGTCCCATGTGTGATGTCTATAGCAGGGAACTGTAGGAACTCCCAAGTTTAAAAAAAATAAAAAAATGTATTTATTTATTTTTTAATCTGTCCATTTTAATCTATTTTCTACCGCTTGTTACGCTTGGTGTCTCCTAGCCGCTCAGGCAAATCATATTGTCTAAAATTGCATTTTTCCATCAATAACATAATTGCGCTCCGAATATATATATATATATATATATATATATATACATATACATATATACCTATACATATATATATATATTGTATATATATGTGTATGTATGTATGTATATATATATATATATATATATATATATATATATATATATATATATATATGTACAGTATGTATGTATTGTATATATGTATGTATGTATTGTATATATGTATGTATGTATGTATATATATATATATATATATATATATATATATATATACATATACATACATACACAGCCCGGGCCACGGCCACATTTTTTTAACCCAATGCGGCCCGCGGTCAAAAAGTTTGGGGACCCCTGGTCTCTAGGATTGTTTTCATACATATTTGTTCGTGCTATGTGCTGTAATGAAGCTAGCGCTGTTAGCATTGGCTAATATGCTAACACATTCACGAGTGTCTGTGGTAGTATTATTAACTTACAATGGCATTCCTTTTGTATGGTTTCAGTTCTGTAAATGTAAAAAAAATAATAACAATTCACCAAAACGTCACTATGGAGTTACTGAGTCTGTTTAGCTGATTGGAGAGTTAGCTTCCAGAGCTAGTGGGTCTATGACGATGACTTCTGTTTTGTTTGGTCAGCCGTTTTACTGCCGTGAGACAGGCCCTTTTTGGAAACAATTAGGGTATGTAAATAAACATTTACAAAATATTTATGTGTAACTAACTAATATCACAACGTATATATCTGCGACTAATATATGTAAAAATATATTTTTTCATCTAAAATTTAGTGGGTGCGGCTTGTATACCGGTGCGCTTCATAGTCCGGAAAATACAGTAATGTCTAAGAAAACATTTGTTTGTTTGTATTGGGGTTTGTTTACTTTTTCAATTAATGCCCAAGCGACAGCAGTTTTGAATTGCCTTTTTATTCCACCTGTCAACCTATTTTTGTTCCCTTTTCGTACAACCTTGGGACATGGTTTGGAAAACAAACACATGACTACCGAACATACTGGATTTAATTTAATTGTAGTTATCAGTGTAGTGTTTTGTTTATTCATAGTAAATATTAGTGCTGATTTGAGGGGTGTGAAAAATAGACAGCTTCTCAGTAACTTGTGTGTTGTCGCCATGCATAACCTCCGCGAATAGACGGTATTTACAGTACTGCGGATGCCAATAGCTCCTTCCACATACAGGTGCGAGAACCCAGCATCCTAAAGCATCGCTAAAGCAATCAGAGCTCCTGTCAGACCCTTGAAAATGATTGAACTCCTGTACTTCAACGATGAGAATCAATAGGAACCCTGCGGCACGGCAATCAAGTTACACGGCTATAGGTAACTCCTCAGCGCTAATGAATGGCTGGAGATGGGGACTATCGTCTCACCATATTGTGGACATTTGGTCCCCGAGCATGTCCGCTGTGTGAAAGCCTTCTGGATGGCTGCACTAACCATTCTCAGAAAATAAATAAATAAAGGAGAGACCAGATGGCCGTGGATGATATTAATGTTGTTGGACTGCTGTGGTCAAATGTCCGTGTGCTTGTAATGGAGCCCAACAAAAGCTAGAGAGATGATGTTTGTCAGGTCCCTGCCAAGTCTACGAGGCTGCAAGGCGCCGTGGCGAGCGATGTGAGTTTAAAAGGCCGACAGGCACCAACTACGTTTCATTGTCTTTGCTTCTTGTTGTGCAAAAGTCCTTGCCAGGATAACTTTTGCACGTGTCTTTTCCTGGCCCACGCTTGCACCAGCATAGTGCAGTCTGCCCTTCTTCTTCCTTTTTAACACCAAGATGATGGAACCAGTTGTCATCTATTGCATTCGGGAACCCCTCCTTTGTTTGGTTTTCACATAAACTCACAATTTAGCAGGCTGGATCAAAGATGTGATCGTGAAATTTAAAGATAAATCAAGAGAGCAGAGATTATGATGCTTCATGGGTACAAACCCTAAACTTGTCCTGGATAATGAACAGAAATGGACCAATGCAGAGTTTCTTAACCAAAAAAGATCTGTTTTTCAGCTAAGGGTGGCAGCAGGACTCAGGTGCAATACACTTTTACACCACTTGTGGCAGTAACGACAATCTCAAACAAACAGAAGAAGTCTGCAGCTAAAGTCATCAAGAGGTTTCTTAATCGCAAAAAATATGACTAAAGTGTTGAAACTGTATTTTCATTCACACTTTAATTCTATTGACAAATTATTTAAGAAACATATATATTTATAATGTAGTTAGAGTGTATTTATTTTAGCACTGCGTACATGTATGTACCATATTTTTTGGACTATAAGGCGCTACTTTTTTCCAACGTTTTGAATAGGGCTGCGAATCTTTGGGTGTCGCACGATTCGATTCAATATCGATTCTTGGGGTTACGATTCGATTCAAATCGATTTTTTTCGATTAAACGCGATTCTCGATTCAAAAACGATATATTCCCGATATTGGCCCCAGAGTCAAATAGGTTAAGAACTAGAGATGTCCGATAATATCGGCCAGCCGATTATTATGATTGTGCGTGCTGCTGGTCCACTAATAGTACTAACCCAGGGGTCGGCAACCCAAAATGTTGAAAGAGCCATATTGGACCAAAAATACAAAAACAAATCTGTCTGGAGCCACAAAAAATTAAAAGCCATATTACATACAGATAGTGTGTCATGAGATATAAATTGAATTAAGAGGACTTAAAGGAAACTAAATTACCTCAAATATACCTACAAATGAGGCATAATGATGCAATATGTACATATAGCTAGCCTAAATAGCATGTTAGCATCGATTAGCTTGCAGTCATGCAGTGACCAAATATGCCCAATTAGCACTCCACACAAGTCAATAACATTAACAAAACTCACTTTTGTGCATTCACGCACAACCTTAAAAGTTTGGTGGACAAAATGAGACAGAAAAAGAAGTGGCATAAAACACGTCCTAGGAAGTCGGAGAAAGTTATACACGTAAACAAACTACGGTGAGTTCAAGGACCGCCAAAATTAGTAGGACAAAACGGTGCTCGCCAAATACTCGAATCAGTGAAGCTGACAGTGTGCTGTATAACAATTAGGGAGGTTTGTGTCATGTTTGTCCTCCTACAGAAACCATATTAAAACAAAAAATATATTTTTTCCCCCTCATCTTTTTCCATTTTTTATACATTTTTTAAAAAGCTCCAGAGAGCCACTAGGGCGGCGCTAAAGATAGAGCCGCGGGTTGCCGACCCCTGTACTAACCTTTAACAGTTAATTTTACTCATTTTCATTAATTACTAGTTTCTATGCAACTGTTTTTATATTGTTTTACTTTCTTTTTTATTCAAGAAAATGTTTTTAATTTATTTATCTTATTTTATTTTATTTTTTTAAAAGTACCTGTCATGTCTGTGTAATCATGTTTTGTTTTAAGTCATGTTTTGTTTAGTTATAGGACTCTTTAGTTTCTGTCTTTTCACTCCCTTGTCTTGTTTCCATGATTACCCCATTAGTTTCACCTGTTCCACGTTTGGACTCATTGTGCACTCTTGATTGTCACCATAGCAACCCATTAGTTTTCACCTGTCACGTCACGCACCTGTTTCACGTTTTGAGTCATGCACCTGTTTTCGTTAATCAAGTCTGTAGTATTTAAGTTCAGTGTTTTTAGTTTGTCTTTCTGGTGACATCCCCGTATTCATACCCCTGTCACACTCTGTCTACCTCTGCGCACTTCATGTCATGTCCAAGTAAGTTTTTTTTCTATTAATGCCACAGTTAGAGTTTTTGTTTAATTGTTCACAGTTTTTTGCCCCCGTGCAAGTCTTTTGTTTTCGTTAGTCAAGTTTGTACATCCGCCTTGAGCGCGCCTTTTGTTCCTTTTGTTATTGTAAAATTAAATATGTATTCACCTACAAGTTATATCTGGTCCAAATCTTTTGCACCTCGGGAGAACGAACCACGCCACAGTCCAAGCCGTGACAGATGTCACCAGGAAGATAAGCTAAAAACACTGAACTTAAATACTACAGACTTGATTAACGAAAACAGGTGCGTGACTCAAAACGTGAAAGAGGTGCGTGACGTGACAGGTGAAAACTAATGGGTTGCTATGGTGACAATCAAGAGTGCACAATGAGTCCAAACGTGGAACAGGTGAAACTAATGGGGTAATCATGGAAACAAGACAAGGGAGTGAAAAGACAGAAACTAAAGAGTCCTATAACTAAACAAAACATGACTTAAAACAAAACATGATTACACAGACATGACAGTACCTTATCTTCACCATACCTGGTTGTGCAAATTAGGCATAAAAATGTGTTAATTCCACGACTGTATATATCGGTATCGGTTGATATCGGTAATTAAAGAGTTGGACAATATCGGAAAATCGGATATCGGCAAAAAGCCATTATCGGACATCCCTATTAAGAACCCCTGAAGTAGTGCACTCCTAGCACAAAAGAAAAACCACAAGAATAAACATATTGTTTTAATTAATACTACATTTTGGATACTTGAAATTATTGCAGTGTTGTTTTTGAGTCTCCTTCGGACCAAAGTTGCGGGTTTGTACCACCAGTTAAGAAGCACCAGCGTCTCCGAACAGACCAAACAGCTGCGAGCTGTCCGAGTCTGCCGATTGGACACAGAGATTGGTAGGTTGACTCACAGCAAGCGGATCTTGGCTGAAAGCTGCTACGCTGTTCCGCATCTCATTCTCACTGCCACGCAGCGGTATCAGTGACACGTTACCGTGACGCGTGTCCGGCAACACGCGGCTTGCCCGGCTCGGCTGGAGTCCGTCCTGCGGCCACACGTCACCGTCGTTCTTTAAAAAAAGAGAAGCAGAGTGACGACAAATGTGATGATTCTGACACCAGCCATGACTTGCAGCGCCCCCCGTGTGTGTGTGTGTCCTTTACGCCCGGTCAGGCAACATGTACTCCACTACATAACACAAAGACGGTCAACTTTTGTTTTCACCTCTGGAAAATGTCAGGAGAAAATGGCTCTCCGGGGGACAAAGTCTTGACAATCTCATCAAAATGCTATTTTTAACATTTACTGTAATGTTGCTGTTTTCAAAGGTTACAAGTAACAACACAATCAAACAAATGCATTTCTGCATACTAGAATTTAAAAAGAATAAACACACACCAAGATATGTTACAGGGCAATATAAATAGCATAAGCCTGTGCTATATTTAGTGCATATTTCCACTTTAGTGACACAGTATTCCCATGCCTGATGGTGCCCACGTCACTGACTGAGTTGTGCTGCAGCAGCAGAGCCGCAAACATGAACATCCATCCATCCATCCATCCATCTTCTTCCGCTTATCCGAGGTCGGGTCGCGGGGGCAGCAGCCTAAGCAGGGAAGCCCAGACTTCTCTCTCCCCAGCCACTTCGTCCAGCTCTTCCTGTGGGACCCCGAGGCGTTCCCAGGCCAGCCGGGAGACATAGTCTTCCCAACGTGTCCTGGGACTTCCCCGCGGCCTCCTACCGGTCGGACGTGCCCTAAACACCTCCCTAGGGAGGCGTTCGGGTGGCATCCTGACCAGATGCCCGAACCACCTCATCTGGCTCCTCTCGATGTGGAGGAGCAGCGGCTTTACTTTGAGCTCCTCCCGGATGACAGAGCTTCTCACGCTATCTCTAAGGGAGAGCCCCGCCACCCGGCGGAGGAAACTCATTTCGGCCGCTTGTACCCGTGATCTTGTCCTTTCGGTCATAACCCAAAGCTCATGACCATAGGTGAGGATGGGAACGTAGATCGACCGGTAAATTGAGAGCTTTGCCTTCCGGCTCAGCTCCTTCTTCACCACAACGAATCGATACAGCGTCCGCATTACTGAAGACGCCGCACCGATCCGCCTGTCGATCTCACGATCCACTCTTCCCTCACTCGTGAACAAGACTCCGAGGTACTTTAACTCCTCCACTTGGGGCAAGATCTCCTCCCCAACCCGGAGATGGCACTCCACCCTTTTCCGGGCGAGAACCATGGACTCGGACTTAGAGGTGCTGATTCTCATCCCAGTCGCTTCACACTCAGCTGCGAACCGATCCAGTGAGAGCTGAAGATCCTGGCCAGATGAAGCCATCAGGACCACATCATCTGCAAAAAGCAGAGACCTAATCCTGCAGCCACCAAACCAGATCCCCTCAACGCCTTGACTGCGCCTAGAAATTCTGTCCATAAAAGTTATGAACATGAACAGTGTTGAACAAATCATTGCTTACAATTTAGAAACTAATCATTTCCGATACGTGCTAACAGGATGAAGAATCAACTCTGATGCTCTAACCATACTTGCCAACCCTGCCGATTTTCCCGGGAGATTCCCGAATTTCAGTGCCCCTCCCGAAAATCTCCCGGGAACAACCATTCTCCCGATTTCCACCCGGACAACAATATTGGGGGTGTGCATTAAAGGGGAACATTATCACCAGACCTATGTAAGCGTCAATATATACCTTGATGTTGCAGAAAAAAAGACCTTATATTTTTTTAACCGATTTCCGAACTCTAAATGGGTGAATTTTGGCGAATTAAACGCCTTTCCAATATTCGCTCTCGGAGCGATGACGTCACAACGTGGCGTCACATCGGGAAGCAATCCGCCATTTTCTGAAACACCGAGTCAAATCAACTCTGTTATTTTCCGTTTGTTCGACTGTTTTCCGTACCTTGGAGACATCATGCCTCGTCGGTGTGTTGTCGGAGGGTGTAACAACACGAACAGGGACGGACTGGAGTATAAGTCGCATTTTTTGGGGAAATTTATTTGATAAAACCCAACACCAAGAATAGACATTTGAAAGGCAATTTAAAATAGATAAAGAATAGTGAACAACAGGCTGAATAAGTGTACGTTATATGAGGCATAAATAACCAACTGAGAACGTGCCTGGTATGTTAACGTAACATATTATGGTAAGAGTCATTCAAATAACTATAACATATAGAACATGCTATACGTTTACCAAACAATCTGTCACTCCTAATCGCTAAATCCCATGAAATCTTATACGTCTAGTCTCTTACATGAATGAGCTAAATAAAATATTTGATATTTTACGGTAATGTGTTAATAATTTCACACATAAGTCGCTCCTGAGTATAAGTCAGGAAAACTAGGAATTTTTTTTTTGACTTATAGTCTGAATAATACGGTACATTAATGGCGCTCACGTGTATGGAAGAATTAACAAAGCAAGTTTTAATTGTGATGAGACCATTCTTTTCTGGATAAATATGCCAGAGCAGACTTATTTCACAGCGGGGGAAAAGACAATAACTCTCCTTCAGCGGCTCAAGAGCGCACACACACAGTTTGTATTTACGAATCCCTCTATATGCGAACTTTTCAGCGCACACACAGTTTGTATTTACGAATCCCTCTATATATGCGAACTTTTCAAGTATTTAGATCAATCCAAATATGCTTCTGTGTGCAACCCATGTGTCTGTGGACGAATGCTTCATTTAGGCGTCTGCTGTGGAGTCTAAAAAAGGACTATTTGCGAGGAGTATACAGTATGTATGGCACTCACAGCACAACACAATAAGTAACCACATCAAGTTTTAACTGTGATAAAACCTGTCTTTTCTGGAAAAAGATGCCAGAACAGAATGATATCACAGCGGGGGAAAGGATACTTTCTCTTCTCCCCCGACCCCGTTCTTTTTTACCCTCTCTCTGTGTGCTCCTTTCTCTGCAGTTCTCTAACGTTGTTAAAGTGCGTGTGTTTTAATTTTTTATTGTTTATTATTGTGGCAATATGGTTGTTGAAATGAAGCATTATTGTAAATTTGATTGTGAGAGGGCACCATAGTTGACTTCTCTGTGCGTGGGCGTGTTGGCAGAGAAAAGCATACAGCAGCTTGTTGTTGTTTTGACTTGTTTTATTACAAAACCCAAAACTAGTGAAGTTGGCACGTTGTGTAAATCGCAAATAAAAACAGAATACAATGATTTGCAAATCCTTTTCAACCTATATTCAATTGAATAGACTACAAAGACAAGCTACTTAACGTTCCAACTGGTATACTTTATTTTTTGCAAATTTTAGCTCATTTAGAATTTGATGCCTGCAACATGTTTAAAAAAAGCTGGCACACGTGGCAAAAAAGACTGAGAAAGTTGAGGAATGCTCATCAAACACTTATTTGGAACATCCCACAGGTGAACAGGCTAATAGGGAACAGGTGGGGTATAAAAGCAGCTTCCATGAAATTCTCAGTCATTCACAAACAAGGATGGGGCGAGGGTCACCACTTTGTCAACAAATGCGTGAGCAAATTTCCGAACAGTTTAAGAACAACATTTCTCAACCAGCTATTGCAAGGAATTTAGGGATTTCACCATCTACGGTCTGTAATATCATCAAAAGGTTCAGAGAATCTGGAGAAATCATGATGATATTACGGACCTTCGATCCCTCAGGCAGTATTGCATCAAAAAGCGGCATCAGTGTGTAAAGGATATCACCACATGGGCTCAGGAACACTTCAGAAAACCACTGTAAGTAACTACAGTTGATTGCTACATCTGTAAGTGCAAGTTAAAACTATACTATGCAAATCGAAATCCATTTATCAACAACACCCAGAAACGCTGCCGACTTGCATCAGTCATCTAAGATGGACTGATGCAAAGTGGAAAAGTGTTCTGTTGTCTGACGAGTCCACATTTCAAATTGTTTTTGGAAAATGTGGACGTCGAGAGGAAAAGAACCATCCAGACTGTTGTAGGCGCAAAGTTGAAAAGCCAGCATCTGTGATGGTATGGGGGTGTATTAGTGCCCAAGACATGGGTAACTTACACATCTCTGAAGGCACCATTAATGCTGAAAGGTAGATTCAGGTTTCGGAGCAACATATGTTGCCACCCAAGCAACGTTATTAGGGCCGCCCCTTCTTATTTCAGCAAGACAATTCCAAGCCACATGTTACAACAGCGTGGCTTCATAGTAAAAGAGTGCGGGTACTAGACTGGCCTGCCTGTACTCCAGACCTGTCTCCCATTGAAAACGTGTGGCGCATTATGAAGCCTAAAATATCACAACAGAGACCCCCGGACTGTTGAACAACTTAAGCTGTACATCAAGCAAGAATGGGAAAGAATTCCGCCTGAAAAGCTTCAAAAATTGGTATCCTCAGTTCCCAAATGTTTACGGAGTGTTAAAAGGAAAGGCCATGTAACACAGTGGTGAACATGCCCCTGTGCCAACATTTTTGCAATGTGTTGCTGCCATTAAATTGTAAGTTAATGATTATTTGCAAAACAAAATTAAGTTTCTCAGTTTGAACATTAAATATCTTGTCTTTGCAGTCTATTCAATTGAATATAAGTTGAAAATGATTTGCAAATTATTATGTTCTGTTTTTATTTACGAACTACACAACGTGCCAACTTCACTGGTTTTGGGTTTTGTACATAGAAAGTTGATCCATCACCCCATTGTTAAGTTTGTTTAATATACAGTACTGTCGATCACCTAATATTATGTTCAAAGTGTACAAACCTTCCCTGAAATATGGACTTTTGTCAAGTCTGGAAGCCATTATTCATATTTACATTATTTCTCATGGAGAACTCTGCTTCACTATACACACTTTTCTATTTACGAACTATGTTCAAGAACCAATCACGTCCGTAAATTCAGGTTATGATAAATGATAAATGGGTTGTACTTGTATAGCGCTTTTCTACCTTCAAGGTACTCAAAGCGCTTTGACACTACTTCCACATTTACCCATTCACACACACATTCACACACTGATGGAGGGAGCTGCCATGCAAGGCGCTAACCAGCACCCATCAGGAGCAAGGGTGAAGTGTCTTGCTCAGGACACAACGGACATGACGAGGTTGGTACTAGGTGGGGATTGAACCAGGGACCCTCAGGTTGCGCACGGCCACTCTTCCACTGCGCCACGCCGTTCCACTGTATAGGTAGTAAAAAAGAAGTCTCAAAGGACTCATGCAGTGTGTAGGAACAGGTGTCAGTGACTGTGGTGAGGTCAAAACAAGGTTAGAAAAATGAATCGTGATAACATTAAATGTAGGGCTGTCAAACGGTTCAAATTGTAATAAATCACATTGTTCATAGTTCACTCGTAATTAATAATAGAAACTGGGTTCAAAATGTGAACCCTGTGGTCTCCCCTTTGTTAGGGGAATATTTTGCACCTTAAAGCCGAGTGGAATGCATGTGGAGTCTGACTCTGTTCCAGTGACGTGCAGTCACTAGAGGCAGGTGAGGCCCCGCCATAATGGAAAGAAAAAAAATGTAAAAATATATTATTTTTTTAATAAATTGTTATATGTATCCAGTGATTATACTATAAAGTTATTTTCCATTTAACTTCACCCGTTTTAGATTATTTTTATTTAAAATCGCTGAATTTTCACATTTGCCGTTCAAATACTGAGAAGAGACGGTGCGGTGAACAGCAGCCAGTTGAGGCACGTCACTGCACTCGGCTAACTGCTGGTCTGCTGTGCAGTGAGACCGTATTGCTATATGAATTATATTATACATTTCCATAGTTTAGTTAGCTGAGGTATATAATGTACAGTGTATTTTGTCAACAACTGTATGTGTGTAAAGTATTTCTTGTGCTGAGCGATCATAAAACGGCTGCAAAAGACGCACTGGCTGAGGCTCGCCTCCTGCATCCCCGCCGTAGAATGCACGGCAACCCCTGACGGGAGAGTGTTATATCAACTAAAGCCCACACTTAAACTTTCCACGTGCAAGATTGAATCTATTTAAAAAAGTTATTTCATAAGAAGCCAAAAAGTGCAAAAACAATAATGTTCGTGTTGGAGGAGTTGTGAATGACTGCAGGGCCACAACATTAGGTACACCTGCAGACTGCAGGTGTACCTAGGTGTACCTAATTCACAACTCCTCCAACACGAACATTATTGTTTTTGCACTTTTTGGCTTCTTATTAAATAACTTTTGTAACCTATTTTTATGGGCTTTCCTCTTTGTGATGTTAAGTTCCTGTTATGCGCTGTTATACAGTATATGCCTTGAGCTCTTATTTTGAAGGCGCTAAGAGCGGAAGTGATGACACGGAGTGGAGCGGAAGTTTTTGAAAGAAGGTAAATAAAGTGGTCCTCGTGTAAACTGGAGCCTCCGTGTTTGTTATTTTGTAGTTTCATACAGTATAGGCGACATTTATAAACCCTCGGTTACACTTTTTTAAATAGATTCAATCTTGCACGTGGAAAGTTTAAGTGAGGGCTTTAGTTGATATAACACTCTCGCCAGGGGGTGCATAAATCCAGCACAACAGCGGCTCATGGACTTATTTTATAAGTAAAGGTAAGACCATAATAACGTTTTTTTTAAATTAAATGTGCTTTTTTTGTGTGCTATAGTTTGTATGTGTAAAGTTAAAGTTAAGTTAAAGTACCAATGATTGTCACACACACACTAGGTGTAATGAAATTTGTCCTCTGCATTTGACCCATCCCCTTGTTCACCCCCTGGGAGGTGAGGGGAGCAGTGGGCAGCAGCGGCGCCGCGCCCGGGAATAATTTTTGGTGATTTAATAACCCCCAATTCCAAGCCTTGATGCTGAGTGCCAAGCAGGGAAGAATGCTGGTATGAGCTTTTAAACATAACCCGTTAACTGCTGCCAATCAAATGGTGAATAAGATACTCTTTAGGGTTCATATGTTTGTAAATCTGACTGTGATGAAGTCAGTGCCTCACCAGCCATCAACCTCACCGCACGTCACTGCTCTGTTCACTTTATTATGTTCAAGGACAAAACACAATGATTACACCCTGTGTTATTTTTGCAAATACACAAAAATCGGGCCTGATTTATTAAGATCCAAATACTACGCGCTAAACAGCGTGTGCAATCTACAAGATTGCGTGTACCGGTACTCATTAGTGGGCGTGTTGCGTGCGATCGACTAACATTGCACGTGCGACTCATTACTGGAGCAGAACGCCTTACCTAAATAAAGTTTTAGCGCGTCCAAGACACTCGCTCATTTCCTGCACGTTCATGTTATCACGCTCCCACCTGTCTGCAGCACTCATCTATGATCTGTAACACCTTTTTGGAATTGCCACCTAGACAACAGAAACATGTGCACACTGACACTTCATTCTGTGTGTGAGGCTGCAAATTGAATCACCAGCACATTTGTGCCTCTGAAATGACTCAATTGCAAAAAAAAAAGACATCTTCATGTGGGAGCTACTGTATAATATAGTAATGTATTTTATATTAAAAAAAAACCCGAATGACATTTAAAAAAAACACCAGTAGTCACTGCAAAAAGTCAGTGTTCAAAAACAAGAAAAAAAATAAAAAATGAGGGGTATTTTACTTGAACGAAACAAAATTATTTGCCAATAGAACAAGAAAATTCCGCTTGTCAAGGCTTTCCAAAACAAGTAAAATTAGCTAATCTCAATAAACCCCAAAATACCTTAAAATAAGTATATTCTCACTAATAACAAGTGCACTTTTCTTGGTAGAAATAAAAAGAGACCTTTTTGCTCAATATGTTGAAAAATATTCGTAAATTAAATAAATGCTAGTGCCATTATCTTGACATAAAGATATGCGCTCGGCATGATGATTTTTTTTTTTCATGCTTGAAGTAAGAAATGATTACTTTAAAAAAGTAGTTTTATACTTGTGAGTGTTAATGACACAGCTTTGCAACACTTGATA
The DNA here is from genome assembly GCF_033978685.3 of Nerophis lumbriciformis. Classification (NCBI taxonomy): domain Eukaryota; kingdom Metazoa; phylum Chordata; class Actinopteri; order Syngnathiformes; family Syngnathidae; genus Nerophis; species Nerophis lumbriciformis. The sequence goes on along the minus strand of NC_084577.2, from coordinate 18,941,230 downwards.
TTCTAGTTTCAAGCCTGTTCTATTCAATGTAGGTCATAAAATCTCAGCAACAAGCTGTAATATCTTACTGAGATCATTTAGGACCAAAACACTTAAAACAAGTAAAACACTCTAACATAAAATCTGCTTAGTGAGAATAATTATCTTATCAAACAGAAAATAAGCAAATATCACCCTTATTTGAGGTATTTAATTTTACTTAGATTTCAGTTTTTGCAGTGCACCAAAACGCATCATTTGAGTTTATTTAAATTAGCCCCTTAAGTCATCCAGCAGCAATACAATTATAAAAGAAAATTGCTTAATAGACAATATGTCTAATATTTTTATTCCACACCGTCCAAAATGTTGACACACTGTCCATCGTCTGTCTTTGCCGTCTTTCTGACAGGTGCTAAATAAAACGCCAAATAGAGCTCGCAAAACCTATTTGAGTGTTGTTAAATCGCATTGCACGTGCTAAATAATTATATTTGAATCTCCTCCTCCTAGTATTGTGGGCGTTTGTTTTGATGATCAGCATATATATTGCATATTAATGAAGACAAGAGACGGAAAATGGATTGCACGCCTTATTCTGCTCACTTAACAGACGCAATCCACTTTGCACACGGTTAATAGATCAGATTTACAGTGTTTCTTAACCATTGTCGGGCCACGACTGCCCCCTCGAGGGCCGCCAAAGAATATCTGTTTTCGCGGTACCCAGTTGCAATACACTTCTCCACCACTTGTAGCAGTAATAGATAGATAGTAGAGATGCGCGGATAGGCAAATATTTCATCCGCAACCGCATCAGAAAGTCGTCAACCATCCGCCATCCACCCGATGTAACGTTTGAATAGAACTGCATCCGCCCGCACCCGCCCGTTATATCTAATATAGACGATGCAAGGCATTAGTGAGGCACCTGCCAACTACTCCGGTTTTCCCGTAATTCGTACGGTTTTCATCAACCTATTCCGGGTTACGGGTGCAGTGATAAAAAATACGGTTTTTCATTAATTTAAAAAAAAAAAAAGGGTGAAAACTACACGAATTGCACCTTGTGCAGACAAGATTTTTCGATCGGACACGGAGGAATTAGCGATGTAAAAGACCACTTTGGGACAAAAAAACACAAGTCTAATGCCGTTGCTAGCGATACAAGTGGAAAACTTTCAACGTTTTTCATCGCCCAAACAGATTCTTTGGATGTGATAAATGCCGAAGTTTTATTTACAGAGGCAATAATTGAGCATGGACTTCCAATCGCACTGGCTGATCACATGGGACAGTTACATGTTTGTAATGCAACCTTTAAAAATCATTACGCGGTGATCGCGGTCCCAAAAATAAACTTTTCTTGCATGATAATGTCCAGAAAAATTCGCTTTATATTACTATAGAGTCCTTTTAACGAATGAGTTTGATGGTTTATCACAAACCTTAAATGAAAGAAGTCCTTTGTTCGCACCATGCACCATGTTCGATGTCCCGGTTTTATGACTGTCGTAGACGTACACAGCGTCGCAGCTCTTGCAACTCACGTAGCCAGCATTGCTGTCATCCTGATTTACAACCTCATAAAAACGAGTCCACGCTGAACTTTTCTGGCCTTTTTTTCCCCTGGTCTTTAGTATACCCTTTTTTAGTTTGTCGCGTACCACGTTTGCTGCCGGTGTTGCCATTTTTTTTTCTTCTTCTGATGTGGCGTGCTGCAGGTGCCTGCTGATAAATAATTGCCTGTTTCAAAGAGTGCTGCTCGTTTTTCGTATGTGGCTAACAACATTTAACTATGTATATATATTTCCGAATTGGTTTAACTGCCACCCGCAAAAAAAAAAAAAAAAAAAAAAAAAAATCTCATTAATCCGCCCGACCCGACCCGCGGCGCGGATAAAATCTTATTTATTTAAATTTCATCCGCCCGATCCGCGGATAATCCGCCGAATCCGCGGTTGTGTCCGCAAACCGCGCATCTCTAATAGATAGATAGATGGTACTTTATTGATTCCTTCAGGAGAGTTCCCTCAGGAAAATTAAAAATTGACAAAACAGAAGAAGTCTGGAGCTAAAGTCATCAAGAAGTTTCTTAAGCGTAAAAATTATGACTAAAGCATTGAAGCTGTACTTTTATTTGCCCTTTAATTTTATTGACAGTTTAATTAAGAAACATTCAATATTAATTTAGGTTATTTATTTTAGCACAACATAATTGTATGTACCGTATTTTTCGGACTATAAGTCGCAGTTTTTTTTCATAGTTTGGCCGGGGGTGCGACTTATACTCAGGAGCGACTTACGTGTGAAATTATTAACACATTACTGTAAAATATCAAATAATATTATTTAGCTCATTCACGTAAGAGACTAGACGTATAAGATTTCATGGGATTTAGCAATTAGGAGTGACAGATTGTTTGGTAAACGTATAGCATGTTTTACCGTATATGTTATAGTTATTTGAATGACTCTTACCATAATATGTTACGTTAACATACCAGGCACGTTCTCAGTTGGTTATTTATGCCTCATATAACGTACACTTATTCAGCCTGTTGTTCACTATTCTTTATTTATTTTAAATTGCCTTTCAAATGTCTATTCTTGGTGTTGGCTTTTATCAAATACATTTCCCCAAAAAATGCGACTTATACTCCAGTGCGACTTATGTTTTTTTCCTTCTTTATTATGCATTTTCGCACGGTGCGACTTATACTCCGGAGCGACTTATACTCCGAAAAATACGGTAAATGTATTTTTCCTCAGTTATTTAAAAGTCCCTTCTTATGCAGTATATTTGATTAGTAGTGATTTTTTCTAATCACCCTGACCTTAGCCCAGCGTTTCTCAAAGTGTGGGGCGCGCCCCACTGGTGGGGAATAGAGACATGACAGGTGGGGCGCGAGGAACGGGAGGAAATTTCACTTTAAATTTTTTTTTTTATTATTATATTTTTAGATTATTTTTTTTACTATGCTTTCATTTTCTATACACACTGTAAATCACTTTGTGATTCTGTCTGTGAAATCCGCTATATAAATAAATGGAAATTACCGGTACTTATTTTTACTGTAGGCTTTATATTTCTCGGTAGGAGCGAAAGTTTGACAGACATAGCAACAGTAACTAATGGGGGCGGGGCTAAGCGGAACAAACTTTCGCGCAGATGGGTAGCAGGCTAATGTGTGGATCACAATTACACAAATATATACATTTGTGACTCACACCTCAAAGGTCGTCGAGCCAGAGCCAGCGCCTGCAGAGAAACAAAAATGTGACGGGCACGCACTGTGTCATTCACCGGGAAGCACTCGCGTCAAGGCAGCTCAGCCCCGAACTCAATGAGGTTTTAACAGATGTTGTGAGCGCGGTAAATTTGATCAAAACACGACCACTGAAAGTGTGACTGTTCTCTGCACTGTGTGAGGAAATGGGAGCTGATCATACAGCCGTGCTGTTTCACAGTGAAGCAAGGTGGCTCTCCTGGGGCAAAGTGCTGTCACTTGCCCTGTCTTGCCAAATGCATAGCTCCTCCTTTTTTTTTTTGCAAAGATTGCAAAGTGGCACTTTTATTGTATTTATTATTGAACTTGATGCAAGTTATTTGATTTATTATTGAACTTGATGCAAGTTATAACACTTTTTTTGATTTATTATTGAACTTGATGCAAGTTATAACACTTTTGTTTTATTTATTATTGAACTTGATGCAAGTTATAACACTTTTTTTGATTTATTATTGAACTTGGTGCAAGTTATTGGATTTATTATTGAACTTGATGCAAGTTATAACACTTTTTTTGATTTATTATTGAACGTGATGCAAGTTAACACTTTTTTTTATTATTGAACTTGATGCAAGTTATAACACTTTTTTTGATTTATTATTGAACTTGATGCAAGTTATAACACTTTTATTTGATTTATTATTGAACTTGATGCAAGTTATAACACTTTTTTGATTTATTACTGAATGTGATGCAAGTTATAGCACTTTTTTGGATTTATTATTGAACTTGATGCAAGTTATAACAGTTTTTTTTATTTATTATTGAACGTGATGCAAGTTATAACACTTTTTTTGATTTATTATTGAACGTGATGCAAGTTATAACACTTTTTTTTATTATTGAACTTGATGCAAGTTATAACACTTTTTTTGATTTATTATTGAACTTGATGCAAGTTATAACACTTTGATTTATTATTGAACTTGATGCAAGTTATAACACTTTTTTGATTTATTACTGAACGTGATGCAAGTTATAACACTTTTTTGGATTTATTATTGAACTTGATAGCAAGTTATAACACTTTTTTTTTTTTATTGAACGTGATGCAAGTTATAACACTTTTTTTGATTTATTATTGAACTTGATGCAAGTTATAACACTTTTGTTTTATTTATTATTGAACTTGATGGAAGTTATTTTATTTATTATTGAACTTGATGCAAGTTATACCACAGCTGCACAGTAATTTTATTTATTATTGAACTTAATGTTATTTTATGTTATTGAGTTCGAATGTATACAACTTGATGTTCAATAAATTTGAAAATGTTAAAGCTTGGCATTAGCGCTCTGTTGGGGTGATGGGGGCTGGTGGGGCTTGAAAACTCCCCCTTGTCCAAAGTGGGGGATGACAAAAAAAGTTTGAGAACCACTGCCTTAGCCTAAGGTTTATGGGTTGAGTAAATAATAATCATATTGGATAACACATGCTTTCATATCATTTTGACAAGGTTGTAAACTGTGTGTAAGTTAGATATAATTATTGAATACGATTAATATCAACAGTAAGATGACTAAATCAGTGTTAATATTTGAGTGGAAAAGCTGAGCCCCTAGGTAAAAAAAAAAGTTTGTGGTCCTCTGTTTTAGTACACGCAAACTCTTTGTAATTTAGGCCCATCCATCCATTTTCTACCGCTTGTCCCTTTCGGGGTCGCGGGAGGTGCTGCAGCCTATCTCAGCTGCATTCGGGCCCATTGTATTTTATTTAGTTTCGATGGTGAAAAGAGGTGCCAGGAACGAGACGAAGCGAGAGTGGACCAACGTGTGCGTGTGTCCAGAACACACGCTTAGGTACATTTCTGGTTTCCTTGGACAACGCCCAAACAACTCTACCAGGGAGGGGCAGTAAGGAGCACAAAAGCATGTGAGTAGCGGGACAATCGAGAGAGAACCAGCGCTGGTAGTGCTAATGCCTGTGTGTCCTGGGCATGACGTTAAAGTGCACCCTCTATGGGGGTCTTGGGGCACTAGGAGGTTAACCCCTTTACTACTGTTACCCCTGGTGGTCCTTGGCAAAGGCCTAGTACCTGACTGCCCCCTAGCCAGGGATACGGTGAAGACCTCAAGACAGTAGATTTAAGAACTACCACAACGGCTGCGATGGCGGAAGAAGGCTGCAGCAGAAAAGGGTCCCCAGTCGTCTTGGACTCCATGCAACTGGACCCTGACCCTGTTTCTGTCAAGGATCGTGTGGTGACTGTCTGTGCACCAGTCTCCCCACGTTAAACAAAGTCACGCACAGGCATCCTCCATAAAGGGATACACCCCTACCAGGAGGATCGTCATACTCGTTCGAGTGACCGCCGATGATGATGAATGCCTGTACTTACTCCATTTGTAGAATAAATTGTTCATCTTCAATTGTAGTCTCCTTGTTATTAGAACAAAAGAACCTGGGAGTAGATCCGAACACCCTCCAATCGACTGGTGCAAATAGGATTATAAATACTGTATTTGAAAACAACATTTTTAGTCAACTTGAAGTCAATTATGTTCTTCTATAAATAAGTCACCTATTTTAACATTGATTAGAGCACAACAAATTAAAGTTTCAAAAAGTCAATACCCTTGCCAGTGTGTGTGTGTGTGTGTGTGTGTGTGTGTGTGTGTGTGTGTGTGTGTGTGTGTGTGTGTGTGTGTGTGTGTGTGTGTGTGTGAGAGAGAGAGAGACAGAGAGAGAGAGAGAGAGAGAGATAGAGAGACAGAGAGATCGAACCTGAATACTCATAAAGGTAGCATACCACTCCCTCATTTCTGGCTGAGTGTCACAGCAGAGATACCTGCAAACATCAAAAAGAGATATTAAGTGTTGCAGTGTTCATCCATTCATTTAGTTTTGAATTTTTTTTATCACTTGTTGTGTTTAGGATTAAAGGTGAGCTGGAGCCTATCCTCGCTGACTTTGGGCAAGAAGCAGGGTTAGGGATGTGTATAAAATTCAGTACTTTTATAGATGCCAACCAAATTTGGTAGGTACTATTCACGTAAAATCAAACGGTATCATATTTCGATACCTTTGTTGCACGTAAGTCATATCCAAAGCAAACATGCCTGATTGAAAACCCTCAAATGTAAAGCTCCACCTTTTTAAAATGCACTTGGTCGATGATAACTTACATTAGATATACCATATAGATATTACTATATAGCATTAGCAAATTCACATGGCAATTTCAACATCTCCAAATTTGATTAAAATAAAACAAAATGACCTCCAACTAAGATACACGTTACTAGAGATGTCCGATAATGGCTTTTTTGCCTGTTGACCAAGTATGAATTGCATTCACTTGTGTGTATGAAAAGCCGTAGATATTCTGTGATTCAATAATTGTGCTCTGGACTTTGCATTGCTGCAACACCAACGTAACACCCATCAGACATCTGACTGTTTCCACCCCCACGCCCCTCTATTCGCCATCTTCTTGACAATGCTAAACTGTAAACTATGTTCAACCTGCACTTCAATGCAGTTTCTATGCCGCTAGACAAAGCTCAAACAAAATCTCGTTGACATGCATGACTTAAGTGTTATTATGACAATGACAATAAAGGAATTGATTGATTGATTGATCTACTCTCTATTTTATGCTGCCATTTTTTTTAATGCTGCAGCTTTTACATATACCGCAATATTGCACATGGTAATTGGGATTTGTTATATATTGTATATATTATATGAAAATATAATATACTATATCAGTCTATATTATATACTGTATATATAAAATGTAAATAGTCAAGATTCAAGAGTAGTATAAGTATACTCTGTAAAATACATTGGAAAGTTAGCGCCCTCTAACATGTATTACTGTGTGAAAACTGACCAAACCAATTTCAAAAGTAAGCCTAATCAGAAAACCTGAAGCCTTTTAGTGTGTTAGCGTGTGTTTGTGAGCGCATCTGTGCGCGCGCGAGCATGCTTTAAGCAACTCAGGTCGCCCTCTGAGTCATCAGCAATGCTGTGGTGCTGAATAAATAGCATTTAATTATACATGATTTTGGCTTTGAGCACATATTTTGTATTAACATTTATTCAGTTGCTCTCTGTTGGGACCTAACGGAAACACAGATTAAAAAAGTATATACTTAAAGAATGAACAAACTGGTAAGCAGGAAAAAAAACGTGGCCTCGTGTGCACTCTTTTTCTACCTTTCTACCCTTGTGCACGTGTTGGATCTCATTAGATTGCGCGGGTGTACCTAATCATATCATTTCAGTTATAATTTAGGAAAATATTCAAGTCTCACACATACGTCACACCTGCGTTCTCCCAGGTTTGCGTAGTTAGGACCAACAGACTAATTAAAGAAACATTAGCCCCATAGCTCCATAACATTCTTTGATGCAGCATTCAAGTCACTGATGATTATTATTACTCTAATTACACATTAAGTATGTGCTCACCATTTTTGCTTAAAAATCCATCCCAACTGGACATGATATAAAAATCTAATATCAAGTTTTCAGCACATAAATGACCAGATACCAATACGAATTACTTTCTGTTCCTCAAAACCAATACCAATTACTAACTAAAATATATATATATATACATTTATATATATATATATATATACTCTATACACACATATATATATTTTTATTATTATTATTATTTATTGAGACAAGCGTAGCGATGCTGGCCTTTGAAGCTTTGATGTGTTGAAGTACAATGTTTTTTTGTTGGTCGTAGAACATTTGCTGCAAATAGCACGGGAAAAGTCTTCCACTGAAGCAGTGAAGACGGATCGACGCTACGTTTGTTTACAGTGAGCTCGGGTGGGGACGTTTACTTAAGTGCACAGGCTAGAAAAAGGAGAGCTTGATTTGGTCACCCTTACCCACCGACAGCAAAGTGCGGGTATTCTCGCCTTATTGGTACTTGAAAAAAAACATCATCAGCTGTCCTTTAATGTTTTTTGGATTTACCGATATGACGTCATACTTCCTCATATCGGCTCAATACTTATGTGTCCCAATATTTGTGGGACAAAACAAAACAATACCATTATTCAATTTAAAAACAATAAAAAATTGTATAAATACAAGAAGGAGGAAGAAACACAAAACATCTTAAAGGTGTAATTTGTTTATAGAAATTACATGTAATGAAATTATGGTGGGTTTATTATTGTGAGTAATAATGGATGTACTGTAATTTTTATGTGTATCTTGTAATAATATACTGAATATTGCTATACATCAGGTGATTATGTATTGTATTGTTGATCAAGAATCAGATTATAATATCGTTTTTTAAATTTTTGTGTAAATTTTAGTCATTTTTTTAATTTTATTTTTTACAAATTACCATATTGTATTGGAGATTCTATTTTCTATTCTCCTTAAAAGGTGGAGATGAAGATTACTTTTAGTTTGTTGTTTACTAAATAAATGTAAAAATAAATACATAGATATACATTTTTTTAAATTTAAAATCATTTTAATTATTCTAGCAAGCAATGCATTCATGATTACCATATTTCTAGGACTATAAGGTGGTATTTTTTTATTTTATTTATTTTATTTTTATTTTTTTGTCATAAAAAAATACAATCATGTGTGCTTACGGACTGTATCCCTGCAGACTGTATTGATCTATATTGATATATAATGTAGGAACCAGAAATATTAATAACAGAAAGAAACAACCCTTTTGTGGGAATGAGTGTGAATGAGTGTAAATGGGGGAGGGAGGTTTTTTTGGGTTGGTGCACTAATTGTAAGTGTATCTTGTGTTTTTTTATGTTGATTTAATTAAAAAAAAGATATATATATATATATTTTTATTTTTATTTTTTTTTATTTTATTTTTTTCTTGTGCGGCCCGGTACCAATCAATCCACGGACCGGTACCGGGCCGCGGCCCGGTGGTTGGGGACCACTGATGTAGACCACAAGATAGTGTTTAAATTTATAAAAAAATCATAATAAGACCCCTTTAACGCGCCTTAAAATCCGGTGCACCTTTTGTATGAAAAAAGACCTGACTAGCTAGACCCGCTCATCGGCAGTGCGCCTTTTAGTCCGGTACGCCCTATGGTCCGAAAAATACGGTAATCATAATTCAAAAGTGTCATTAGTCTGAATGAAAATAAAAAAATTGACAGCAATAATTAAAAGTGACTATTTTGATCGCGGTAAAGGAAAGGAAAATTAATCCGCATTAACCGAGTGATTAATATGATTAGCAAAAAAAATTTCTACCGATTATAAACCCCTAAAATAATTTACTGCACTGCAAAAACTGAAATCTAAGTAAGATGAAATATCTCAAATAAGGGTGATATTTGCTTATTTTCTGTCTGACAAGATAATTCTTCTCAGTAAGCAGATTTTGTGTTAGAGTGTTTTACTTGTTTTAAGGGTTTTGGTCCTAAATGATCTCAGTAAGATATTACAGCTTGTTGCTGAGATTTTATGACCTATATTGAGTAAAACATGCTTGAAACTAGAATATCAACTAATGCAAAGCTGTGTCATCAACACTCACAAGTATAAAACTACTTTTTTAAAGTAATAATTTCTTACTTAAACCATGAAAAAAAAAATCATGATGCCGAGCGCTTATCATTATGTCAAGATAATGACACTAGCATTTACTTAATTTAAGAATATTTTTTAACATATAGAGCAAAAAGGTCTCTTTTTTTTCTACCAAGAAAAATGCACTTGTTATTAGTGAGAATATACTTATTTTAAGGTATTTTTGGGTTCATTGAGGTTAGGTAATTTTACTTGTTTTGGAAAGTCTTGACAAGCCGAATTTTCTTGTTCTATTGGCAGATAATTTTGCTTAGTTCAAATAAAATACCCCTATTTTTTTTATTTTTTTTTATTGTTTTTGAACACTGACTTTTTGCAGTGTGCCCATTAAAACGCAGAGACACACCCACAATGTATCTTATTGACAGCAATTAGACACATTATTGCTTGGCAACCTGTAGGGGGAGTTACAGTTGGTGCCTGCCAATCCCCCTCAAGCAAAAATATTTTGTGCTTTGCTGTAAGTGACTTTGAGAGACAGAGCAAAACAAAAACGAGTGAGCCGAGTGTGGGACGGGAGCAACATCGCCATTACGTGAAAGGTGATGTCTGCTGTTGACGGGCTGTATCACACACACGAGTATGAACACACAACTTATCATGTGACATACTGTATGCCTTGGATGCTATATAACTGATCCACGTGTGTGTCTTTGTGTAGGTGTAATATGTTTTGTGAAAGAAAAATTAATCACAGGAATACTACTCACCACTGCTGTCTTTCTGGCTTCTCTTGCTTCTTACTCTCATAGACCACCGTCAGGCCCCAGCTGCAAGCGGGAACAGAGGTCGGTTATTTGTGTGAGGTTTCCGGGCACAGCCTGCCCCCTACAGGGCTTTCTGACACCTTAGTCTACATGTATCTTAACTCAAATCCATCATTCTTGCATAATAAATATGATAAATAGCAAGTTCTTTTTGCGACATAGAGCTGGTCAGAGGTATCTACATATTGAATACCAATAAAAGGTGTTTATTTGCATACTTTTGCTTAAAAGCCTGATAACTTTCTCTTCTTGGATGAAGAATGTTGCAGTTCAACCGCCAGTAGTCTTACACAGAGTATATTTATACATGGCAAAAAGTACTAAAGTCATCACGGTTATTTATTTGATTGTTAATCATAATAATGCATTGGTTTGGTGTGTAAATGCACACTGCAGTACATTATCAAAAGTAATACATGTCACGAATATTTAATTTAGTTTAATCAAATGCCTATACAACTCATTCATTAATTATTAGGGGAAATGAGATAAGTTTTCAGGGAGAAAAACAACTTTTTTGGGAAAAAAAACATTAAAAATTATTATTCTTATTTGTGGAGTTGCAAATGCCAAAAGTGCATGGTTCCACTGTGTTGGAATATTAAAATACATGAACACTGGATGTGACGAAAACAAAATTGCAGGGTACGATATTGCCACGACATTAAGGCCATAGTGCGATATTATTGTCGTATTGTACAAAAAAATTTAAATATGTGTACAATGAAGTGACAGAAATGTTTAGGATAAACTATGGAGCTTAAAGGCCTACTGAAACCCACTACTACCGACCACGCAGTCTGATAGTTTATACATCAATGATGCCATTTTAACATTGCAACACATGCCAATACGGCCGGGTTAGCTTACTAAAGTGCAATTTTAAATTTTGCGCGAAATATCCTGCTGAAAACGTCTCGGTATGATGACGCCTGCGCGTGATGTCACGGATTGTAGAGGACATTTTGGGACAGCATGGTGGCCAGCTATTAAGTCGTCTGTTATCATCGCAAAATTCCACAGTATTCTGGACATCTGTGTTGGTGAATCTTTTGCAATTTGTTCAATGAACAATAGAGACAGAAAAGAAGAAAGCTGTAGGTGGGAAGCTGTGTATTGCGGCCGACTGCAGCAACACAAACACGGCCGGTGTTTCATTGTTTACATTCCCGGAAGATGACAGTCAAGCTTTACCATTGGCCTGTGGAGAACTGGGACAACAGAGACTCTTACCAGGAGGACTTTGAGTTGGATACGCAGATGCGGTACCGTGAGTACGCATTCAGCTGCGGCTTCCAAACATTTGATCGCTTGCCCGTACATGCGTGCCGCTATGTGCATGTCACGTACGTAACTTTGGGGACTTTGGGGAAATATATGTGCTGTATGAACTTTGGGGAGGTGAATGGTACTTTGGGCTGTGGATTGAGTGTGTTGTGCAGGTGTTTGAGTTGTATTGGTGGGTTATATGGACGGGAGAGGGGAGGTGTTTGTTATGCGGGATTAATTTGTGGCATATTAAATATAAGCCTGGTTGTGTTGTGGCTAATAGAGTATATATATGTCTTGTGTTTATTTACTGTTTTAGTCATTCCCAGCTGAATATCAGGTCCCACCCGCCTCTCACAGCATCTTCCCTATCTGAATCGCTCCCACTGCCCTCTAGTCCTTCACTCTCACTTTCCTCATCCACAAATCTTTCATCCTCGCTCAAATTAGTGGGGAAATCGTCGCTTTCTCGGTCCGAATTGCTCTCGTTGCTGGTGGCCATGATTGTAAACAATGTGCAGATGTGAGGAGCTCCACAACCTGTGACGTCACGCGCATATCGTCTGCTACTACTTTTTTATCAGCGACCAAAAGTTGCGAACTTTATCGTCGATGTTCTCTACTAAATCCTTTCAGCAAAAATATGGCAATATCACGAAATGATCAAGTATGACACATAGAATGGACCTGTTATCCCCGTTTAAATAAGAAAATCGCATTTCAGTAGGCCTTTAAATTGTGTCTTGATCACAAAAGCTTGTTTTTTTACATTAAATTCATATTTTTGTGTTGGAATTTTGTGAACTGAATTTTTTTACACCACATTATGCTGACAATTTCAGTGAAAGAAAACGTGTTAACAAAATGCAGGTATTTAAAAAAAAAATCAGTGTATTAAAATACAGTTTAAAAAATGCAGTGTTTTAGAATTCAATGTAGAAAACAATAGTCCAAAAAAGTAATCAATGTACAAAAAGTCTGTTTTAAAATCCAGTGTAAAAAGTTCAGTGTGTGAAAAAAGTGGGGAAATCTTTGTTGCTTCTTTGAATTTTGTGAATTTAATCTTTTTACATGAAATTATGCTGACAATTTCATTGGAAAATGTTTTTTTTGGCAAAATGTTTATGGTTTAAAATTCATCCATCCATCCATCCATTTTCTACCGTTTGTCCCTTTTGTCTGCATACGTCAGCAGACAAATTAGGAGCCTTTGTTTGCTTACTTACTAATAAAAGACAAGTTGTCTAGTATGTCCACTATTTCATTTAAGGACAAACTTGTTCTTCGATTGCAATAAGAAACATGCGTTTAATGTACCCTAAGATTTTTTGTTAAAATAAAGCCAATAATGCCATTTTTTGTGGTCCCCCTTATTTAGAAAAGTACCGAAAAGTATCAAAATGCATTTTGGTACCGGTACTAAAATATTGGTATCGGGACAACCCTAAGCCCTACTAAAAAATAACATGTATGATATTGTGCTGGTATTGTTTTGGATCAGTATGAGTATACTCAAGGCTCCTATCTCGTTATCACATCGGAAGTAAAAAAGTTATATCCGGACACCTCTATTTAAATTCCTGATGGATTACAACAAGGTGTGTACTACCGTACTTTCCGGACCATAGGGCGCACTGGATTATAAAGCGCACTGCCGATGAATGGTCTATTTTCGATCTTTTTTCATTCAAAAGTTGCTTCCGGATGCGCCGTTTTGTGGGCGGTCTTATTTACGTGGCCCACCTTCGGCAGCGTCTTCTCCCCGTCATCTTTGTTGTAGCGGTGTAGCGTGCAAGGACGGGAGTGGAGGAAGTGTCATAAGATGGAGCTAACTGTTTTAATGACATTCAGACTTTACTTAAAGGGGAACATTATCACCAGACCTATGTAAGCGTCAATATATACCTTGATGTTGCAGAAAAAATACCTTCTTTTTTTTTAACCGATTTCCGAACTCTAAATGGGTGAATTTTGGCGAATTAAACGCCTTTCTATTATTCGCTCTTGGAGCGATGACGTCACAACGTGACGTCACATCGGGAAGCAATCCGCCATTTTATCAAACACATTACAAACACAGAGTCAAATCAGCTCTGTTATTTTCCGTTTTTTCGACTGTTTTCCGTACCTTGGAGACATCATGCTTCGTCGGTGTGTTGTCGGAGGGTGTAACAACACGAACAGGGACGGATTCAAGTTGCACCAGTGGCCCAAAGATGCGAAAGTGGCAAGAAATTGGACGTTTGTTCCGCACACTTTACCGACGAAAGCTATGCTACGACAGAGATGGCAAGAATGTGTGGATATCCTGCGACACTCAAAGCAGATGCATTTCCAACTGGGCTGGACAGATCAGCTTTCAGGAAAAGATAGCGGATGAGGGTATGTCTACAGAATATATTAATTGATGAAAACTGGGCTGTCTGCACTCTCAAAGTGCATGTTGTTGCCAAATGTATTTCATATGCTGTAAACCTAGTTCATAGTTGTTAGTTTCCTTTAATGCCAAACAAACACATACCAATCGTTGGTTAGAAGGCGATCGCCGAATTCGTCCTCGCTTTCTCCCGTGTCGCTGGCTGTCGTGTCATTTTCGTCGGTTTCGCTTGCATACGGTTCAAACCGATATGGCTCAATAGCTTCAGTTTCTTCTTCAATTTCGTTTTCGCTACCTGCCTCCACACTACAACCATCCGTTTCAATACATGCGTAATCTGTTGAATCGCTTAAGCCGCTGAAATCCGAGTCTGAATCCGAGCTAATGTCGCTATACCTTGCTGTTCTATGCGCCATGTTTGTTTGTATCGGCATCACTGTGACGTCACAGGAAAATGGACGGGTGTATATAACGATGGTTAAAATCAGGCACTTTGAAGCTTTTTTTAGGGATATTGCGTGATGAGTAAAATTTTGAAAAAAACTTTGAAAAATAAAATAAGCCACTGGGAACTGATTTTTAATGATTTTAACCCTTCTGAAATTGTGATAATGTTCCCCTTTAAATCAATTACGGAGCAGCATCTCCTCATCCGGAAACAACAAGAAAATGTGTCCCGTGAAAAACCGTCCGACCGGAACTCTCTAATAACTAAAATTCCTTGGGTGAATAATAAAAACTCACTACACCGGTTTGTTTTAGCGCTTTCATAGCGAGTTTACTGACAGATATAAGTAAGAACTTTACACTACTTTATATTTTAAATGGCAGCAGCGGAGGATGAATGTCCCATAACAAGAAGATGGAGAAAAAGAAGAAGCTTATCAACTAGGCGGTCAGCACGGGCTACAAAGGCGGATACGCGCAATTTTTCAGGATTTATGCAGATCCCAAATACAGACCAGCAGGTAACAGAAGGTAAGAAAAGTTGCTTTTGCATAATATTGCGAAACAAAACGCCAGATAATATGTCTTACCTTATACAAACACCATAATAATACTTGTATGTTTAATGCGCCGACAATCCATCATAGCTTACCAAAGTTAAAGTAAGTAAAAAGTAAAACATTTTGATAGATTTTTGAGCGCCATGTGTAATGTTCTATATTTTCAATGGAACATATACAATGTTGGTGTTTTTTACTTGAGTCATATTGCCATCATATTGCAGTCTACACGTATCTCTTATGTGTGACTGCCATCTACTGGTCTCACTTATCAATACACAGGGTACCAAATAAAATTGCTTCGAGGTCGGTAAGCAAAACAAGAATTATTCCGTACATTAGGCGCACCGGGTTATAAGGCGCACTGTCGAGTTTTAAGAAGAAAAAAAAGTATTTTAACTGTGCAATATAGTCCGGAAAATACGGTAATTGCAATTGTGGCAGGTTAGTAAAAGTTCCTCACCATGTGGGAGGACGGAGTTTCTTCTTGACACCCAAGTAGATCCTCAGGTTCCTTACCGGCCAGTCCCGTTCCGGACGGTTACTCTGGGAGACGGAGGAGAAGAGGTGAAGCAGCGAGTCGGACGAAGCGGTCGAGTGTGTGTGTGCGCCAATCTTACTCGCACTTCCTTGTACATCCGCAGAGAGCTGGAGTTGAGGATGAAGTATCGGTCGTGGAAACTTCCGGAGGAGAGTCCCAAGCCCAGGATGCTGCGCTCCTCTCTGAATTTCATGATGCCGTGTTTGGATGGGTCAACCTTACTGGCTGGAGGGCAACAATGAGGGCGTCAACAACACGAGCCGACCGCGATCAAAACGGACTGCTCACCCAGGTACACCATCATGGCTTCCATGGCGACGTGTTTCTTGATGAGCAGGTGGGAGTCGGTGCCAAAAGAGTGAAGGATGGGTAAGACTCGCTCCTGATAGTGCAGAGGACGTTCTGGGGGGGGGGGAGACAAATGTCCAGCATGTCACTCGCTAACAGACAGTGGGGGCCATTGACATGACAAGCTGTAAAAAGAAGCACAATAACTTCATCTTCTTCAGCAGTGCCCACGCCCACACGCTGCACTCAAAATAGCTTGTGTGGGAAACAACGAACGGGAATTCTCTGCAGCTCATCACTTTCCCAAGCCCCTTTCTCAGCTGTCCCCTTGTTGTCCGTTCACGTCAGCGTCAGGAACCCTTTCCAGTGACTCGAGTGTTCCTGGCATTTAAAAAGCCACCTACGGGCTCGGTGGTGGGAGCCAGATGGCAAAGAAGGGAGGCGCAACAAACAAAACGTAACAAAGCTTGGAAGGAGAATATTTTTGCCCACTATCACTTGGGATTTGTTGGTGTAAAACCTGCGATTCTTTGCAATAACTTTCGATTTGCTTCAATCGTCACAAAATGGACACTTTTTGTTACCACTGCACATCATTTTCGCATTGTTTATTTTATTGCACATTTAATTTTGTTTCCTGTGGGGGTTTAAGTTTAAAATACTTTTTACCGTTTACATTTAAACTAGGGATGTCCAATAATACCGGCCTGCCAATATTATCGGCCGATAAATGCTTTGAAATGTAATATCGGAAATTATCCGTATCGGTTTCATAATTATCCGTATCGGTTTCAAAAAGTAAAATGTATGAATTTTTAAAACGCCGCTGTGTACACGGACGTAGGGAGAAGTACAGAGCCCCAATAAACCTTAAAGGCACTGCCTTTGCGTGCCGGCCCAGTCACATAATATCTACGGCTTTTCACACACACAAGTAAATGCCCAGCATACTTGGTCAACATGCCATACAGGTCACACTGAGAGTGGCCGTATAAACAACTTTAACACTGTTACAAATATGCGCCACACTGTGAACCCACACCAAACAAGGATGACAAACACATTTCGGGAGAACATCCGGACCGTAACACAACATAAACACAACAGAACAAATACCCAGAATCCCTTGCAGCACTAACTCTTCCGGGACGCTACAATATACACCCCCCGCTGCCCCCTATCCCCCCACCCCAACCCCGCCCACCTCAACCTCCTCATAGTCTCTCTCAGGGAGAGCATGTCCCGAATACCAAGCTGCTGTTTTGAGGCATGTTAAAAAAATAATGCACTTTGTGACTTCAATAATAAATATGGCAGTGCCATGTTGGCATTTTTTTCCATAACTTGAGTTGATTTATTTTGGAAAATACTTGTTACATTGTTTAATGCATCCAGCGGGGCATCACAACAAAATTAGGCATAATAATGTGTTAATTCCACGACTGTATATATCGGTATCTGTTGATATCGGAATCGGTAATTAAGAGTTGGACAATATCGGAATATCGGATATCGGCAAAAAAGCCATTATCGGACATCTCTACTTCTAATTCTCATTCGCAAGTATTAGAGTAGATTTTGCATGCAGTTGCAATTGCAGTAGTTATGAAAGTTATTGCAATGATCCGGATGACGGTCTGAATTCAGGACTTTTTAAAAGGATTATTTACAATTTGGAAATATGGCCTAGGGGAGGTCTGTGCTCGCCTTGTTTACTTGTGTGGTTGGTATTAATTGTTAACAGCTAAGAAATAATGTCATTGTATGTTTTTTCTTACTTTACACATAACATTAAATGTTATTTTCTGACATTAGTCCCACCCATTTCTTCCTTGTCAATGACCTCCCAGCAGTTCCAGTACTCTTTGTCTTTCACCACGATGTTGCGCCTGTCCAGTATCTCGCAGGTCAGCTCCGCAGATGTCATAGACGCAGGGATCTAAGGATACAAAACCCAGATTTCGGCGTGTCAGAAATGTCTTCCATATTTCCATACAGTCACTAAAGAGTGTGGACCAGGGTACCTTGACATGTTGCTCAGCAGTGTCCTTCTTTTCCTCTAAGTAAACTGTACAGATGAAATGCCCACCCGGTTCCGTACTCTGAGGTTGTCAGGAGATACACAGGAAATATTAGATGGTGTTCGCAAAAACACTTTCATTCCTTCAAGAGCAGCGTAACTTATGCTGTGGATAATTACAGTACGTGTTATGCAGCCATTTACCTAACTGATGTAAAAACAACAACTCAGCAATAAAATGTCACTTAGTAGCGCACTAAACTGTTTTTATGTTTATTTTGTAGAATCTGGCTACCTGTTCTCCTATTATTTTTTTACTCAGTCAAAATAACAAATCACAGTAGTATAACACCATGACACAAAATGCAATTATATTGAAAGTTGGGGACTCACAGGAAATTTTGTGTTCAGCTTCTCGCGCACTTGGATGATAGCGGTGATCTCCTCCAGCTGCTTTTTTAGCTGCTGCTCGTCCACCTGCAGACAAGTATGGACATGTTGAGTCTCTCCTCTTGCACACAAACACGGGGATATTTTTAGAACATTTCAGTACATGCATTTGTAACTGTTTGTGAAGACGTAATTAAGGCTGAAACGACGCGTCGACGTAGTCGACGTCATCGGTTACGTAAATACGTCGACGTCATTTTTGTGCGTCGGCGCGTCGCATATTTACGTCACACCACTGTCATGGCGGAGCGCAGAGCAAACGATGCGAGCGAGGGGAAAAAAACACGCCAAAAGTCGTCAAAAGTGTGGGAGTATTTTAATAAACGGCCTAATAATGTTGTTTTATGCACACTGTGTCGAGTGGAAATGGCGTATCACAGCAGCACAACGGCTATGAACGAGCATCTAAAAAGAAAACATCCGACAGCGTTCTTCCCATCACCATCAACGAGTCAATCATCCGCGTGAGTATACGTTGTCATCATTACACAAAAACATGAATGTGTCATTTGTATCTGCGTTGTAAATTCATAAACTAAAGCACCGTTTCGCTCTGAGAGGCGCGTTTGGCGTGCCTGTTCAGTGTTTACAAAGACGCGCTCCTCTTTAACGCTAACGTTAATAAGTTGTACAAATACCTTTTACAACATTAACAGTTACATATACTATCTTTAACGCTAACGTTAATAAGTTGTGCAAATACCTTTTACAACATTAACAGTTACATATACTATCTTTAACGCTAACGTTAATAAGTTGTGCAAATACCTTTTACAACATTAACAGTTACATATACTATGTACAAACGAACAATTAACTTCACTTTAATCATACTATCATTGTTGTGTTATTAAACCAATTTAACAAGATAATGTGTGTAGTTTAATTAACCTTTTGTATTAAAGTAAGCTGTATTTGGGTATATTTAAAATGAAAATTAATTGTTGTCTCTTATGTTGCAGCAAACGACAAAGCAGTGTCCAGGATTTTTTTCCAAAGAGGCATGGGACTGAATGCACACCCCAAGTGGCCGCTGACCTGACTGATGGTGTCCTGGAAATGATGGTCATAGACATGAGGCCATTAAATATGGTAGAAGGGGAAGAGTTTCAAAAAATGATCAAACAGTTTCACTCTGGCTACACACTACCATCAAGAACCCACTTCACTAAGCTTATGGAGCAAAAATACACAAAGAAAATGAATGAAGTCAAAGCAATCCTGAAAAATGTGAAAGGAAAACTGACACTCACAACTGATGCATGGACAAGTATGGCCACTGAAGCTTACCTTGGTGTCACCATTCACTTTGTTAATGATGAGTGGGAGCTTACCTCAATTAACTTGACAACAATGCCCCTCAATGAAAAGCACACTGCAGAAAACATTGCCTCTTGGATTGAGGATGTTGTCAATAAGTTTGAAATAAACATAAAACTAGTACAAGTCATTGTACATGACAATGCTGCAAATGTTGTTGCAGCTTTAAGAGTTCTTGAGGAAAGACATGGTGTTTCATCCCTCAGATGTGTTGGCCATACTCTACAGCTTGTAGTTAACCATGCTCTAAAGGACAACCACATCAGCAGAGCTTTAGGAGCAGCAAGAAGTTTGGTCGAGCACTTCAGAAAAAGTGAGCTATCCAGTACAAAACTAAAGGTTAAGCAAAAACAAATGGGTTCTCCAGACCACAGCCTCATACAAGATGTGTCTGTGAGATGGAACAGTTCCTTTTACATGATTAGTCGCCTGCTTGAGCAGAGGTGGCCAATAACAGCAACTCTGTCAGATCCGGAGGTCACTCAAAGAGGGAAGCATTTTCTGGATCTTAAGGCTGACCAGTGGAGCTTGCTTGAAGAACTTGAACAAGTTCTGAAACCTTTTGAATGTGCAACTGTGTACCTGAGTGGAGAATCTTATGTAACAGTTTCCGCTGTCCCTCTGCTGGTCAAAGGGCTTCGGAAGGCTACACAAACTGCTTTTGAAAATGCATCAATCAAGTGTTTCCAGGTCACTGCTGCACGTGAGATAACATCCAGGTGGGAAGCCGAGACCACATTCAAAGATGATGGACCAAATGTGTGCATATTAGCAGCTGCACTTGACCCACGATTCAGGAAGCTGAAATTCCTGACTGCAGATGAGTGTTTAAAAGTTCAATACAAGCTGCATGCAATAGTTCTGGAGGAGAAAAGAAGGGAAAAGGAGACACACGCTCAACAGGGCACAGCAATGCAAGTGGAAAGACCAGATGCTGACAGGCGGCCTGTATCTTTACTAGACACACTTCTTGGCTCAGATTCAGATGAACTCAGCAACAATGAGGAAGACAACAATGACAGTAATGATGCTGAAATGGTCAGAAACGAGTTAGTGTCTTATTTTGGAGAATCCCCCATTTCCAAGGATGAAAACCTATTAAAATGGTGGAAAAAACATCAGGCAAGGTTTCCAAATCTGGCAATGCTGGCTCGGTCTTACCTCTCAGTTCCAGCCACATCGACCCCTTCTGAGCGCCTATTTTCAGCTGCTGGGAATATTGTAAACAAGAAAAGAACCAGCCTCACCCCAGAGCATGTAGACATGCTAACCTT
>NC_084577.2:18797586-18917586 GCF_033978685.3 Nerophis lumbriciformis | reverse complement strand
ATGCCCTGCCGCAATAAGAGATATGAATAATTCAGTAAAAACATTTACCCTACTTTAAAGGGGAACATTATCACAATTTCAGAATGGTTAAAACCATTAAAAATCAGTTCCCAGTGGCTTATTATATTTTTTGAAGTTTTTTTCAAAATTTTACCCATCAAGCAATATCCCTAAAAAAAGCTTCAAAGTGCCTGATTTTAACCATCGTTATATACACCCGTCCATTTTCCTGTGACGTCACATAGTGAAGCCAACACAAACAAACATGGCGGAAAGAACAGCAAGCTATAGCGACATTAGCTCGGATTCAGACTCGGATTTCAGCGGCTTAAGCGATTCAACAGATTACGCATGTATTGAAACGGATGGTTGTAGTGTGGAGGCAGGTAGCGAAAAAGAAATTGAAGAAGAAACTGAAGCTATTGAGCCATATCGGTTTGAACCGTATGCAAGCGAAACCGACGAAAACGACACGACAGCCAGCGACACGGGAGAAAGCGAGGACGAATTCGGCGATCGCCTTCTAACCAACGATTGGTATGTGTTTGTTTGGCATTAAAGGAAACTAACAACTATGAACTAGGTTTACAGGATATGAAATACATTTGGCAACAACATGCACTTTGAGAGTGTGGACAGCCCAATTTTCATCAATTAATATATTCTGTAGACATACCCTCACCCGTGCGCTTTTCCTGAAAGCTGATCTGTCCAGTTTTGGAGTTGATGTCAGCAGGCCAGGGAAGCTAGGGGTTTAGCTCGCTCGTCTGCGGGAACAAACTGCCGCCATTGCTTGCTGTGCTAGCGAGGTCCTTTGTCCCTGAATTGCTCACACACTACGGCAGATTCAATGGGGGTCTGGCGGCAGATTTCTTTGACTTTATCGTTGGAAA
Organism: Nerophis lumbriciformis; assembly: GCF_033978685.3. NCBI lineage: Eukaryota > Metazoa > Chordata > Actinopteri > Syngnathiformes > Syngnathidae > Nerophis > Nerophis lumbriciformis. The sequence goes on along the minus strand of NC_084577.2, from coordinate 18,916,693 downwards.
TGCATCTGCTTTGAGTGTCGCAGGATATCCACACATTCTTGCCATCTCTGTCGTAGCATAGCTTTCGTCGGTAAAGTGTGCGGAACAAACGTCCAATTTCTTGCCACTTTCGCATCTTTGGGCCACTGGTGCAACTTGAATCCGTCCCTGTTCGTGTTGTTACACCCTCCGACAACACACCGACGAGGCATGATGTCTCCAAGGTACGGAAAACAGTCGAAAAAACGGAAAATAACAGAGCTGATTTGACTCGGTGTTTGAGAAAATGGCGGATTGCTTACCTATGTGACGCCACGTTGTGACGTCCTCGCTCCGAGAGCGAATATTAGAAATTCACCCATTCAGAGTTCGGAAATTGGTTAAAAAAAATATATGGTCTTTTTTCTGCAACATCAAGATATATATTGACGCTTACATAGGTCTGGTGATAATGTTCCCCTTTAAAACCCTTTTATATATTCTAACTTTTGGATAGATCCTGTTTCGACCAGTTGACTTTCCACTTTTCTTGTCTGCTCTGTCCCCCCTCTCCCAGGTTGTCATGGATAATATCTGAAGAGGTACCAGTCTGGAAGACGTGCTAGCTGTTGCGAGTCGTGACCTCTGGTGGACCACTCTACTATGCAGAGCTGGTGAGGTCTATGCATTGCTGACTTGTATGACCCTCTGTTGGCTTCCCAATGGACTGGACTCCCATTATTTATTCATTTATGTAACAATTGAAAAACTGTACCCACTTGGCATCCATTGCAGTCGATCACCCTAGAGGGACGTCCCCACATCTGTGGCGTTGTTTTGGTTTGTGAAGCCCTTTGAGGCACTTGTTATTAAGGGCTATATAGATCAATTGTGACTGATTGTAGTTTTTATTCATCTTCAGCAAAAATGATTTTCCAATTTTTTCTCATGTGAATGCTGATATATATTTTTTTCTGTTTCCATGCAGTAATACACATTTACTTGTGGCAGATTAAAACCTGTGTTGCACATTTTGATTTGCCATGTGGGTCAGATGCTTTTCTCAGTCTTTTTGTTTATATTTCTTCACGAATTACTATTTGTTTAGCATTTAACTTTTTGTTTAGGTTTTGTTTAGGGTTGTCCGATAATAAATGCTTTAAAATGTAATATCGGAAATGATCAGTATCGGTTTCAAACTTATCGGTATCGGTTTCAAAAATTAAAATGTATGACTTTTTAAAACGCCGCTGTGTACACGGACCTAGGGAGAAGTACAGAGCGCCAATAAACCTTGAAGGCACTGCCTTTGCGTGTCGGCCCAGTCACATAATATCTACGGCTTTTCACACACAAGTGAATGCAAGGTCACACTGAGGGTGGCCGTATAAACAACTTTAACACTGTTACAAATATGCGCCACACTGTGAACCCACACCAAACAAGAATGACAAACACATTTCGGGAGAACATCCGCACCGTAACACAACATAAACACAACAGAACAAATACCCAGAACCCCTTGCAGCCTTAACTCTTCCGGGACGCTACAATATACTCCTCCGCTACCCCCTACGTCCCCCCACCCCCAAACCTCAACCCCTCCCACCTCATGCTCTCTCAGGGAGAGCATGTCCCAAATTCAAAGCTGCTGTTTTGAGGCATGTTTAAAAAAATAATGCACTTTGTGACTTCAATAATAAATATGGCATAACTTGAGTTGATTTATTTTGAAAAACCTTGTTACATTGTTTAATGCATCCAGCGGGGTATCACAACAAAATTAGGCATAATAATGTGTTAATTCCACGACTGTATATATCGGTATCGGTTGATATCGGAATCGGTAATTAAGAGTTGGACAATATCGGAATATTGGCAAAAAAGCCATTATCGGACATCTCTAGTTTTGTTATAATTACATGGAGAAAATTACATTTTATTGCAACTTTCACTTTCCCACACTATGTTATTCCATCAAGCGTCTACAACTCGGCACTTTCCAATGCAATTTGTGGGAAGAACTTCAGGCATTGAAAAAAAAAAACCGCAAATTGCTGTCAATGTTCAAACAATTTTAATTTAAGATGCAAACAGAGCATATTTTGTTTGCTTTGTTTAAACCCTGTGCTTTTTAGAGTGAAGGTTACAAAAAAAACACTTAAAACACTGACTAAAATTTAAAAAAAATCACAAACGGATTTAATGTTAATTAGAAAAAGAAAAAAAAAGCCTAAAACATCGCAACTTTTTGAAAAGGCTGCCGCAAAATCCTGGAGGGCCTGATTATATCATATGAAAGAGTACACTGTTATTACTATTAATGTGAATGATTTCATACAATATTTAGTAGTGTTGTCAAACAAATAAACTTCTGAATTCAAAAATGTATCAAAGTTATGCTGTAGAATAATTTGGATTACTCATGATTAAATATAATTATTTTTATCTGTATTAATGGTGTTTTATTTTGCACAGATACTCAAGTAAGATGAGCGGTTTTATTCAGATTAATAGTGATGATGGATTGATTTGCATTAAATCGTTAAAGTTGACAGCCCTGATATTAAGTTGACTTAGGGCAGTTATTCTAAATTATTTTCTGTTAGGCCCCCCGAGGAAGAAGAAAACATTTTGTGCCCCCCCGGTCTCCACTCTTTGCCGCGACTATAAATAGTATCATGTGTCGAAAAAAAATTGTTATAAGTACACCTCTGCATAAAAAAAAAGGAAATATAACTCAACTTAGAACAAATAATAATTTTATTAGCATTGTTTTTTAGTCAGTAAACCATCAATTTGGATGAAAAAAAAAATGTATATACTGTAAACATTTTTTTTAAAGACTTGAACCACTTTAAAACTAAAAAATACAATTAAATAAACTCAATAAATAATAATAAATAAATAAAAAATGAATAAGAAAGGAACACAATGTATAAAACAGTTAAATATACAGAAAAAAACTGAATAAAACAATTTGTGCTAAATATATATATATTTTTTTTAATCAAAATGAAGAAGTCAGGATTAATGGCTACAATGGCATCGCACTAGATCCCCTCCACCCAGGGGTGCCTGCCCCTTATTTAGGAAGAACTGTCTGGGGGTGATGTTGAGGAGTAACTAAAGTTCACTTTCGGCTTTACTAACAATTGGTCTATTTGCTCAATTTTGTGCCGTTTGTCTGTCCAAAAATTACAATTTTTAAGCTTCTGGATGACTAAACTAGCAGTATGGTCACATTTTATGGGGCCACCTGTTGCTGTTGCATGCAAAAGCCTGTCAATGTGTTTTAAAGGCGCAAATATATTTGAAATATGTTTTATTAAATCACTCATCGGTTTAATGACTCTTTTTCATGTGTGCTGAAATTTACAAAACAAAACAAACAATACACTACAATTCTGCATTGCCAACGCTCAACAATGCCTAACATTGCGTTTTAATCTGATAAAACAAACGATTAAAGAGATTGGGTTTTCTCATTGTTTGATATTCCATCAGGGATTTAACGCACTCTTACCTGAAAGATGAGCGTGTAGAACTGTATGAGGTCCTCGATGGCACGGCCTGCCGTGTAGTCCTGTCCGTCTGTCTGGAACAACGTGGGACCAAAAACTATGGCCAAGTTATGAAGATTCATCTGGTTGAGCTCAGAAAAACGCTGCACGCTGGAATACAAGCAGGCATGTGTGCATGAGTGTGTGCGGCATACACCCGTGGGAGCATGCGTGTGTGTTACCCACCAGTAGAGGTGGTTGATAAGGGCCCGTAGTGTCGCCCTGTTAACACGAGGCAGTTTGTTCAAAAGCACTTGATACTGGGAGATTTTCATACTTGCATCCTGAATGGCTGGATGATAAGAAACATCAATGGTGAATAATCAGCAAACATGTACAGCATTGGCATGGGGGTTCATTTGTGTTTTTATTACGAATTTATCAACCTGAATGTTTTGCGTTTTAATTTTGTAAACTTTTTTTTTTTCATCAAATTACACTGTTAATTTAATTAAATCAAAATATGTCAGCATAATTTATGTGTTTAAAAATGCAGTTTGTTAAAATACAGTCTTTTATAATTCAGTATGTAAAAATTGTAAAAACTTTCGGGGTCACGGGGGGTGCTGGAGCCTATCCCAGCCGCAATCGGGTGGAAGGCGGGGTACACCCTGGACAAGTCGCCAGTCTATAAAAATTCAGTGCAGAAAAAGTCAAGAGCAGGAACATTTGTTGCTTCAAAACTCAAGGCTCACTTCCGGTAAATTAGGACTGTCACTGAAGCAATCAAACCTGTCTCAGAACCAGCCCATGGGGTGCTTCAGTCTGAATTTACCTGAAGTGAGTCTTGAGTTTTGAAGCAACAAATATTTCTGAAGTGAATTTGTCTGCCCTAAATTTTTTAGACTGATTTTTTAAAACATTTTTTTACACTGAATTTATTTTACACTGAATTATTATACACTGTTTTTTTTACACTGAAATTATACACACCGATTGTTTTTCACTGAATTTTTATACAATACATTTATTTTACACTGAATTTATTTTACACTGAATTTTTATACACTGATTTTTTACACTGAATTTTTACAAACTTAATTTTTTACACTGAATTTTAACGCACTGTTTTTTTTAACACTGAATGTGTATACACTATTTTTTTACACTGAATTTTGATGCAGTGATTTATTTTTACTGAATTTTCATTCACTTAATTTTTTAATATAAATAATTTTATACACACTACATTTTTACACAAATTGTTTTTATACTATTTTTTACATTGAATTTTGATAGTGAATTTTTTTGACTGAGTTTTTACACACTTGTCTATGAACACTGATTTTTTACACTGAATTTTTACAAATTTGAATGCACTGATTTTTTTAACAATGAATGTGTATACACTATTTTTTAAACTGAATTTTGATGCAGTGATTTATTTTTACTGAATTTTTACAAACTGAGTTTCTTTTACACTGAATTTTAACACTGATTTTTACACTGATTTCTCGTACACTTAATGTTTTTATATAAATAATTTTATACACACTACATTTTTACACAAATTTTTTATACACTGAATTTTTATACTCTATTTTTTTATACTGAATTTTGATATTGAATTTTTTTTTTACTGAGTTTTTACACAATTATTTTTACGCTGAATTGTTATACACTGAATTTTTTTGTACAGAATTTTTATACACTATTTTTTTACACAAAATTTTTATACACTGATTTTTTTTTACAGTGACTTCTAATACACTGAATTTTTAAAACCACAAATTTTACTCGCAATTTTTTATTGAATGAAATTGTCAGCATAATTTGTTGTACAAAAATTCACTTCACTAAACTCACACCCACAAAATTCAGTTACATAAGTGAAGCTTTCGCAATAAAGACACAAATTAACTCCCATACAGTAAGGAAGGGATTCACATGACCCCATTCCACGGTAGATCTCGCGTGAGAGGAAGAGAGGGGGTTAATCATTTTGCAATGCAGTCTGCTAGAAATTATGGAAAGCGCCGCCTCTTCATAGCAACTGAAGCTGTTGTCAAAGTTGCCACAAGACACATTTGCCACAAGACACATTTTAAGATATTCAACACTCTATTGTCACCAAGCAGCTAAAGTGCATAGTTCACCACCCCAATCTGTCACGTTTCATGTATAAGGTAAACCGCGACGAATGTGGCCATATGAATCCCCGTCTTTACTGTATATCAGAGACAAAATATTTCTTATGTGGCTGATCTGACCTGAAAAGCTCTGTCAAAATCCTCTCTTCAAACCTTACCAGCTGTAGTAAGCCAGGTGCCGCCATCTTCAGACGTAAAGAGCCCTTCTTCTAACTCCCTAAAGAAGCGCTTGAGTGTGTTGGAAACGTCGTCCACCTGGTGCTCTCCTTCCCTCAGGCGGAGGCTGCGAGCATCTTGGCGAAACCTCTCGCACAGAGCTGCGACACGCGAGTTCACACCGCTTTTGCGATAAATCCCCTCCGACGTTAGGCCTAAAATAAAAGCCAACAAAATGCATATGATCGTCAAGCACAATCTAAAAAAAATCAATTCACAATTCATATTGGGATTCTTATTCATCCCGATTCTAAATCAGTTTATAATTTAAAAAAACAACATTAAAATGTATACACACATATATATGTGTGTTTGCTTATATATATATATATATATATATATATATATAGATATATATATATATCAATTAAATTCGGATATACTGTATATATATGTATGTATTATACATAAATATATATATATATATATATATATATATATATATATATATATGGGCACCTATAATATATATAATATTATATATATGTATACATGGCATGGGTTGGTTTGGTTTGCATTTCCTTTGGAAATCGAGGTCCCAGAGTCTGGTGGAAGACAGGAGAGGCACAGGATCCACGTTGCCTGAAGTCTAGTGTAAAGTTTCCACCATCAGTGATGGTTTGGGGTGCCATGTCATCTGCTGGTGTCGGTCCACTCTGTTTCCTGAGATCCAGGGTCAACGCAGTCGTCTACCAGCAAGTTTTAGAGCACTTCATGCTTCCTGCTGCTGACCTGCTCTATGGAGATGGAGATTTCAAGTTCCAACAGGACTTGGCGCCTGCACACAGCGCAAAATCTACCCGTGCCTGGTTTACGGACCATGGTATTTCTGTTCTAAATTGGCCCGCCAACTCCCCTGACCTTAGTCCCATAGAAAATCTGTGGGGTATTGTGAAAAGGAAGATGCAGAATGCCAGACCCAAAAACGCAGAAGAGTTGAAGGCCACTATCAGAGCAACCTGGGCTCTCATAACACCTGAGCAGTGCCAGAAACTCATCAACTCCATGCCACGCCGCATTAACGCAGTAATTGAGGCAAAAGGAGCTCCAACCAAGTATTGAGTATTGTACATGCTCATATTTTTCATTTTCATACTTTTCAGTTGGCCAACATTTCTAAAAATCCCTTTTTTGTATTAGCCTTAAGTAATATTCTAATTTTGTGAGACACGGAATTTTGGATTTTCATTTGTTGCCACTTCAAATCATCAAAATTAAATGAAATAAACATTTGAATGCATCAGTCTGTGTGCAATGAATAAATATAATGTACAAGTTACACCTTTTGAATGCAATTACTGAAATAAATCAAGTTTTTCAAAATATTCTAATTTACTGGCTTTTACCTGTATATACATATATACATATATATACAAAACATATATATACATATATATATTCATATATATACATATATATATACAAAACATATATACACATATATATATATATACATACATATATATATACACACATATATATACATACACATATATATACATATACATATATACATATATATATATATATATATATATATATATATATATATATATATATATACACATATATACATACACATATATATACATATATATATATATATATGTCTTAATAAGGTTATCCAAAAAATAGTGCTCGATACCGTAGTAGAGCGCAATATATGTATGTGTGGGGAAAAATAATCACAAGACTATTTCATCTCTACAGGCCTGTTTCATGAGGGGGGTACCCCCCTCATGAAACAGGCCTATATGTATATATAGGCCTATATGTATATATATATATATATATATATATATATATATATATATATATTCGGATGTGAATCGATTTTTTGTGCACCCCTAATATTTGTTTTGCTATTCATGTGTTTTGCTCACTTTTTGTCTACCACTGCAAAATATTGGCCAGATCTAGTCTGAGTCCAAAATATAGCATATTTGTTAGAGGTGTGAATCTTTGGGCACCTAACGATTCCAGCCAATTCCGATTCCTGGGGTGAAAATTCGATTCAGAATCGATACTCGATTCAACATGATGTATTATTTTGTGTATACATATATATATATATATATATATATATATACACACACACACACACACATATACAGTATATATATATGTTATTTTATTTTTAATACATTTTGAAAAATCTGAATCTACTAGGAATCGTAATGAATAAAAATCGCAATTCGGATGTGAATCGATTTTTTGTGCACCCCTAATATTTGTTTTGCTATTCATGTGTTTTGCTCACTTTTTGTCTGCCACTGCAAAATATTGGCCAGATCTAGTCCGAGTCCAATCTAGTATATTTGTTAGAGGTGTGAATCTTTGGGCACCTAACGATTCCACCCAATTCCGATTCCTGGGGTGAAAATTCGATTCAGAATCGATACTCGATTCAACATGATGTATTATTTTGTTTATATATATATATATATATATATATATATATATATATATATATATATATATATATATATATATATATATACACACACACACACACACATATACAGTATATATATTTTTTTATTTTATTTTTAATACATTTTTGAAAAATCTGAATCTACTAGGAATCGTGATGATTAAGAATCGCAATTCGGATGTGAATCGATTTTTTGTGCACCCCTAATTTTTGTTTTGCTATTCATGTGTTTCGCTCACTTTTTGTCCACCAGTGCAAAATATTACATGCACCTGTCAGACAAATACGCATTACAATCTGTCGGAATATTTTCCATCCAGAAAGATTTTCATCCGCGTTTTTATGCGTCCGTCCCGCGCTGTGTGTTACTGCATGTCACGTCCCCTCACCGCACTGTGTGATGTAGTCGATGCAGCTGTGGACTATGACCGGTATGTCTGTGTCGGTCAGCTGCTGCTGACTCAGAGTGTCTCCTCCGCTCCCTGCTGCCGTCTGTATGGCGGCGCACCAGCCGGCAAAGTCCAACTTCCTCTCTCCCTCGATGTACAGTGTTCTTAGGTAGGAGGAACCACAGAAAGGAGAGAACAAATACTAGACATTGTTTACAACTGTTACGCGTGAACTGTGGTAGTTATGCTCTCACCTTCCTCTCTCCACCAAAACCAGCACCTCATTATCCTGTTGAATGGCTGCGAAAAACAAAACAAAGCCATATCATTTCATGTTGTAATGTTTTGATTTCTGACAAGTGGATGGATAGGAGCCACTTACAGAGTTCATTGAGTTTGCGCAGGTGGATCTCCTCTCCCTGGCTGTTCTCCAGGTAGGCGTGCAGAGTGGAGCCCACCAGAGCAAACCAGCCCACCTTGGACGTTTGCAGGTTCAGTCCGTCTTTACACTTCAGGCGCCCGATCCGCTCAAAACCTAACCTCAGGATGGGCTCGGCTTTGGCTGGGATGAAGCTCTGCAATACAAAAGAAATTCAATGTGTTTGTGAAAAGTTAGATGCAAGTCTAAGCTGTAACATGTTTACTGGAACACACTGAAAAAAACAGTGCTAAGTAAATTATGTGAACAAAGCAGCTCCTCTTTTGTGTGTGTGTGTGTGTGTGTGTGTGTGTGTGTGTGTGTGTGTGTGTGTGTGTGTGTGTGTGTGTTAGGAGGGGTGGACCAGAAATATGGTGATTAGGTCAGTGCAGTACAGTGCGCTTGATCATACTGTCTTAACGTCTAGACATGCTGGAGCCAAGGACCCTCCATTAAGGTTGAATGTGTTTCTCATGACATTACAACTGATTCAATATGGAGGGCTAACAAAGTGTTAGGCAGACAGACTACTGCATCTATTATTAGTATTATTATACATTTCAAAACACAGCACATGTTCCGAGTAAAGACCATTTGTCAGTGTTAGCTTTGCCCAATAATTCAACTGATGGGATATGGCTCGGCTCCCAGCTTTAGCTACCAGAGCAGATGGCTCCTCCGATATTTTCTTTATCTCTCAAATTGATTTACAGCACAGGTTTTCTAAAGTGTGGCCCCGCAGCTAGCTTTGGAACAGCGGCACATTTAAAAAAAATAATATAACAAAACAAAAAAAACATTAAAAAGCGGAATAAAAGCGCAAACAGGTGTGATGTACCAAGGACATGTTGCAATATTGACGCTGATATCACAAAGCTGCTGTGTAGGCACTTTTTTACTTTTAAAACTGTCATCCATGTAATTCAAAAAATAAAAATTTATCGACGGATAGATCTGACGTCTATCTTAAAGTACGTAAATATATATGAGTGTGTGTGCATGTATATATATATATATATATATATATATATATATATATATATATATATATATATATATATACATACACGTATATATATACTATATACACATATATATACCGTATATTACCAAATAGTAGCCCGGGCGTTTATTTCACAAAATGGGGTCAGACCCCGGGCGGCTATTAGGACATGGGCGGTTATTTGGCTTTTATTTATTTTTGCACCAGCCTGCACCAGGCCATTATTTGGTTACAATGGTTAATGTCCAGTATTTTTTTTCGTACTAAAAACTTTAAATGTAAAAGCTAATGTAAACATACAAACAAAAAAACAAGACTATCAAAAGACAAGAGATCAACAAGGCCTCAACATGACAGTAGTGCAACAATTGTCAAATAGAATACAAATACTAAAAATAAATACACTTTTTAAATAAAGCAGCCTACCGGGAAAAATAAAATTATGGTACCAAGTACTCAAGTATAAAACCCACCATCAAAACAGAACAATAATACTGTCACTGTCCTTTGCCTTAATGCGGATCATTTTGCGGGACCCACGGTGGTTCAGTCCACGAACGTGATGTATCCACTGACACAAATTAGCATCAAGCTCGTCGCTCACTTTCTTCCTACCTCCACCAGATAAGCGAGCCCGTTTTCCATCGATTGCCGACTGAGATTGTAGTTCTCCCTTTTTTTGTTTCCATTCTCGTACACGTTTTGGGTCAACGTTAAACTGCCTGGCCGCTGCCAAACCAGAATTCTGCTCCGCAACTTCACAACCGCTAGCTTGAACTTTAAGTCAAACTTTCTGTTCTTCCCCCTTAAAGTATTCCCGTCCATCAGTTGTGGTGTACCGGTATCCTGTTCATTCAACTCACTGCTGCTGTTGCTTGCCATGTTGAAACTTTTCCTCGTGGGTTTGTTGTTGTCGTTGAGTGTGTGTTACGCTATATGCGGTCACCCATTGCAATATGTTGATTACCCAGAATCCCCACGTAACGTCTGCTGTTACCGTAATGACCAGAATTATTGCACCTTTGCTTTTCCTTTTAGCTTATAAATTGGGTTTAATGAAGTCAATATGATTTTAATCTAAATTATGCAAATAACAGCCCATGGGCGGCTATTTGGACATAGGCGTTTATTAGGAAGAGGCGTTTATTTCACAAAATGGGGTCAGACCCCGGGCGGCTATTAGGACATGGGCGGTTATTTGCACAAGGGCGTTTATTTGGTAATATACGGTATATAGAACATATACATATATAGAATATATACATATTAGAGATGCGCGGATAGGCAATTATTTCATCCGCAACCGCATCACAAAAGTCGTCAACCATCCGCCATCACCCGAACCAACATTTTATCAAAACCACACCCGCCCGCACCCGCCCGTTGTTATATATCTAATATAGACGATGCAAGGCATTAGTGAGGTTATAAAGCTTTTGCCTGTTAAAGAAAGGAGACTGATCCAATGCAGCAGAGACATTCAATGCATGCCACGCATCTCTTGGCCACACATTCGTGGCTAAGAGATATTAATGCGTGATAATATTATTTATCATTATTATAATATTATTGTCATTTCCATTAAGAAAGTATTGACTATTGTTGCCAATGCCCTCAGATAGTGCGTTCCTCACACTTTGTGTGCGCAGTTGCAGCAAGCAGAACGAGGCTTTTAAGAAGTTAAAACAATGTTTTAGAAAGACTAGGCCTATATTTTCGTTAGGTAAAAAAAATGTTTTGAATTTATTTCAATGAAAATTAACTTGTTAACGTTATAATGCTCAAATAGGGACGAGGGCGGGGTGCACAGTGAAGCAGTGAACAATTTTGCGACAAAGATGAACCTTTATTGTTTGATCTGCAGCCATGACAAAATATCAGACAATCTCCATTGTCAACGACAGGCAGGAAAATAAAGATAAACACATAGCCTATGTTCTAGGCATAGGCTCATACGTTTTTAAGTTGAAATAAAAAAATAAATATAAAATGTGCCTCATAAGCCTTAGGCTGTCAATCACGCGCACAAACTTAAATTATACAATAGCACATGTATGTCATCTCTATTTAAACAAAAATAAATAAAATAAATAATAATAACAAATTACCTGCAACTTATTGGCCAAGGCAAATAGCTGAAGGGGGGAAATCAAACCCATCAGACTGCACTTTATCATCAAACTTGAATTATAATGAAAATAGACGGTCGCGACAAACAAAGCAGGCTAAATATCCTTACATTGTCGCCAATCGGAGATGCGCTTCACTTGAAAGCGAGGCCAAATAATTATTCACACATAGTAGTATATCTCGAATAGAAAAAAAACACAATAAACAACGCAATTGCCTTAATTCCTTTGCATTGTAGTTCGCCCAAACAACACGTAACCATCAAAATTATTTAGCTTACCGAACTCAATATAGGTTAGACATGGGCTTATTTGGTACAACCTAGGTAACGTAGACTTATTCGTTTAACATATCCAACCGTATGTCTACTTACTTTTTTTTTTGTTAGCACTATGCAGGAATAAAATGGCATCTACAGTGCCAGGATTCATGCGAGAGCGCCTGGCCTCTAAAATGCACCCTGCTGCGCTGAAGGAGCGCTCACTTGCGCCACTTGTTGCTGGGACGCGGTGCCTGATTAATAATTGACTGTTTCAAAGAGTGTTGCTCGTTTTTCGTATGTGGGTAACAACATTTAACTATGTATATATATTTCCGAATTGGTTCAACCGCCAACTGCCCGCATCTATTTAAAATCTATTTTTACCCGCCCGACCCGTGGTTTATCCGCGGACTCCGCGGTTGTGTCCGCAAACCGCGCATCTCTAATATATATGTGTATATATATATACATATATATATATATATGTTTATATATATATATACACACACCACATTTTAAGGCGCATAGAATAAGCGGTAGAAAATGGATGGATGGATGGAATAGACGCTACAGTAGAGGCTGGGGTTACGGTATGCATCCATTAGATGGAGCTGCGCTAAAGGGAATGGGGTTACGGTATGCATCCATTAGATGGAGCTGCGCTAAAGGGAATGTCAACAAAACAGTCAGGTCAGTCAAACTTTATTAATAGATTACAAACCAGTGTTCTGACAACTCCGTTCACTCCCAAAATGAATAAACAGCTGTTTTATTATTTTCCCCGAAGTAAAGTCAGTGACGTGGTATTTCGTTTATCCTTTAACAACAGCAAGGTATAACATGTAGTGCAACATTTATATCACATACACTGCAAAAACTGAAATCTAAGTAAGATTAAATATCTCAAATAAGGGTGATACTTGCTTATTTTGTGTCTGATAAGATAATTCTTCTCACTACGCAGATTTTATGTTAGAGTGTTTTACTTGTTGTAAGGGTTTTGGTCCTAAATGATCTCAGTAAGATATTACAGCTTGTTGCTGAGATTTGAAGACATATATTGAGTAAAACATGCTTGAAACTAGAATATCAAGTGTTGCAAAGCTGTGTCATCAACACTCACAAGTATAAAACTACTTTTTTTAAAGTAATAATTCTTACTTCAAGCATGAAAAAAAATCATGATGCCGAGCGCATGTCAAGATAATGGCACTTAAGAAAAAATAACTTAAGAATATTTTTCAACATATTGAGCAAAAAGGTCTCTTTTTTCTACCAAGAAAAGTGCACTTGTTATTAGTGAGAATATACTTATTTTAAGGTATTTTTGGGTTCATTGAGTTTAGCTAATTTTACTTGTTTTGGAAAGTCTTGACAAGCCGAATTTTCTTGTTCTATTGGCAGATAATTTTGCTTAGTTCAAATAAAATACCACAAATTTTTTTTTTTTTAATTTTTTTTTTTTTAACACCGACTTTTTGCAGTGTATAAGGCGCACAGTCAGCTTTTGAGAAAATTTGAGGTTTTTAGGTGCGCCTTATAGTGCGGAAAATACGGTAATTTGCTTTCCAACCATGGGAATAATCAAAAAGAAAGTGAGTGTGAAGGACAGTGCTGAGAAGAAATAGTGGATGATATTTATTGACTTAAAGCCCCACTTAAGAACTTTCAGTTTTGGTTGATTTTTGGCGGCCCAAGTGGACGACAGCGGTTGTGTTCTGCCAGAAGAAGACCACATTTCCCATGTAGTGTCAAACTGACACAAAGTCCGCTGTAATATTGGCAGAAATATCACGTCTCTAATGGATATGCTGATGTTAAATAGCAGACACTATCAAGAAATTATCTTAGATTCCACTACAAAGAATGTATCGAGGCGGATGCAGGTCCGAAGCAAAGAAAGACAGGCGGGACAGTTTTTTCGAAGGAAGTAGTAGTGAAACTATCACGCTGGTGCCTATTTATTGCTACCACGCAAATTTCCGTTAGCTAACATTGCCATTGTCCGTTTGATTTGAGCATCGAAAGTCATTTACTAGTTTAGCAGGAACATAGCCAAAGCAGCATCGGTCTTAAATTACACTTCTTTGAGCTCACGCCAGCGAGTGAAGGCCGGGGCAATGTTGATCCCGACTGTCCTTTTACCCGGGTAAGCTCTGTTTTACTTCTTTTGTCTCCTCAGGCAAAACTTTTCGTTTCTTTGGTTGTTTTGCATGACAGCAGTAATTGCATGTACCGTATTTTTCGGAGTATAAGTCGCTACGGAGTATAAGTCGCACCGGCCGAAAATGCATAATAAAGAAGGAAAAAAAACATATATAAGTCGCACTGGAGTATAAGTCGCATTTTTGGGGGAAATTTATTTGATAAAACCCAACACCAAGAATAGACATTTGAAAGGCAATTTTAAATAAATAAAGAATAGTGAATAAGTGTACGTTATATGACGCATAAATAACCAACTGAGAACGTGCCTGGTATGTTAACGTTACATATTATGGTAAGAGTCATTCAAATAACTATAACATATAGAACATGCTATACGTTTACCAAACAATCTGTCACTCCTAATCGCTAAATCCCATGAAATCTTATACGTCTAGTCTCTTACGTGAATGAGATAAATAATATTATTTGATATTTTACGGTATTGTGTTAATAATTTCACACATAAGTCGCTCCTGAGTATAAGTCGCACCCCAGGCCAAACTATGAAAAAAACTGCGACTTATAGTCCGAAAAATACGGTAGGTGTTCCTCTTCTTCTTCTTGTTTACTGGCGGCACGTAGGCATTTGCATTGACTTCCGTCTTTTTAACGAATGGGAAAAAGGGGGGGGGGGGGGGGGGGGGGGGGGGGGGGGGGGGGGGGGGGGAGTGTGACCTATGCCAAAAAGCAAGTTAGCACATTTGTAGTTTTTACTCCTCGATGTCGCTAAGTGCCAGTAAAAGCGATACAGAACCCCTCAGGCCATGACAGAGGCGTCATTCAACTAGTTGTAAGAGCATGTATCATCCCAAAAGTTATGAAAATATTTTATGAAGTTTGAAAAGTAACTTAGTGCTGCTTTAAATAATAGAAATTATTAAAAAACAAGTCCAAACATGTCGCCAACTTGTTGAAGCAATTCGAGTACAGCGCTACACTAGTCTGTATCATACTGAAGCAGAATCAGAATCAGGAATACTTTATTAATCCCTGAGGGGAAATTAAAGCAGCACCAGCCGAGAAAGCTGAAATAATGTCCAAAAGGCGCACATTTATCCATAAAAATATGGAGAAGCTGCTGATGGTGTGTTTGACGGAGAAGCAGCTTGAAGGAGATACCATAGAATTCCCCTTCCCAAAGTAAATGCTGTACATTATTATTACTACATTACTTCATAAAACTACTGTAGTTGTTACTTCATTCTATTGTATTGTTCTTACACTGTATTTCTTGTCTAAAAAGTTAGTTTTGTGCTGTTTTGGGGGGGGGCAAAAACCACTTAAATTGATTTTCATTCATTTCAATGGTAAAACGTTGTGTTTTGAGATGAAAAGCTCTGTCTCAGAACCAATTAAGCTAATAAGTTGAGATAGTATTGTCATGATCCTAAATGTGTATTATCTAAATGCTCCACATGAAACAGATTGCTACTATGACAAAATACAAAAATCATTGCATCTCAACAAGACATCGCCGAACATAATAACAATTAAAACAGCATCTAAGTAGCAGACATTCATTATTTCCTGCTGCTCTAATTATGTAGCATGGGGTGCCATTGAGTTCATGTGATCTTATACTGCTTACAGCCCCTAGGGGGCACATTTGCATTGTGTCTGGGATTTAAATCAAGGGGTTTTGATGAAAGCATTTCGAACCTTTTGTCTACTTTAATGATTGAGAATATCGAGTACTCCACCGTAAACAATGACATCAACAAATGACACACAAGCGCAGTATTTCCTCCCTGGACATGGCTCATTTGTTCAAGTATGTGCGTTTCTGGGTCAATAAGCCGGTTACCTTGGCAATGGACTTGACCCATTCTTTGTGGCTGTTGGGGTCGTCTGTGCCAAACAGATAGAGGCGCTCTGATTCCGAGTAGAGCTCAAAAGTGTGGTCGTACCTGGGAGATTGGTGCAACACAAGACAGGTGAGCACTTTGTTTAGAATGATAGACGCATGATAGACGCAATTCAATCCAATCCACTTTATTTATATAGCACATTTAAACAACAAAATGTTTCCAAAGTGCTGCACAACAATATTAAAAACAATATTCAAGTATTATCCTTAGCTCCACCAATGACAGAATTTAAAAAAATTAAAAATTAAAATTAAAATTAATAAAAATAAATAAAAATAAATAAAAATAAAACAATATAAAATAAATATGATTAAAAATGATTCATGTGTGTGTGTGTGTGTGTGTGTGTGTGTGTGTGTGTGTGCATACCCATGTTTCTCATGTGCATCGACGGCCAGGCAAACTATTTCTGAGGCTTTCAGAACTCCATTAGGATTGGAGTTCTTGTCACTTTCGTAGTAGCTGAAGGTTCCGTCATTAAGTGTGCACCATCGACGACTGAACTCTACATAAATGCAAAGGGAAAAAAAAAAAAATTCACTGGACACGTCAGTGGGAAACCAAATTCATCAGTAAGAGATTTTCTCAGCATGATGTGGTGCAGTTCTACAACGTTCACTGCAAACTAAAATGGCGTCTCAGTCAAAAGTGCATGTTATTATTAGTACGACTTTGTTATAAAGCAGGGAAGTCAAACTGGTTTTCATTGAGGGGCCACATGGCAGTTATGGCTGCCATCAGAGGGCCGCTTGTATCAGCGAATAACGTATGAATTTGCCTCTGGATTTCATTATTAATTATAAAAATTATTTTAAGTAGACTGTCGATTTTACAGTACAAACTTTACATTTACAAAATTTTACTGTAAAATATAGTGTTGTTGTTTTATTTTTTTACAACATTTTACGGTAAATGGAAAAACCGTATCACTGTTTTTTGGCAGCTTAGTTGCTAAAATTTGTGTATTAAATTTGCATTGGGTTTTACAAAATTATACAGTACAAGTTATTTTATTATTCTGGCAATTTAGCTGCCAGTTTTTCTACCTTAAAAACAAATGTACCGTCTTTCCATTTACAGTAATTCACCGTTAAAAGAAACAACCGTAGATTTTACAGTCAAAAACTGGCAGCTCAGTCAACAGAATTTTAAACGCAAAAAAGTACCGTATTTTTCAGATTATAACTCGCAGTTTTTTTCATAGTTTGGCCGGGGGTGCGACTTATACTCAGGAGCGACTTATGTGTGAAATTATTAACACATTACCGTAAAATATCAAATAATATTATTTAGCTCATTCACTTAAGAGACTAGACGTATAAGATTTCATGGGATTTAGCCATTAGGAGTGACAGATTGTTTGGTAAACGTATAGCATGTTCTATATGTTATAGTTATTTGAATGACTCTTACCATAATATGTTACGTTAACATACCAGGCACGTTCTCAGTTGGTTATTTATGCGTCATATAACGTACACTTATTCAGCCTGTTGTTCACTATTCTTTATTTATTTTAAATTGCCTTTCAAATGTCTATTCTTGGTGTTGGGTTTTATCAAATAAATTTCCCCCAAAAATGCGACTTATACTCCAGTGCGACTTATATATGTTTTTTTTCTTCTTTTTTATGCATTTTCGGCCGGTGCGACTTATACTCCGGAGCGACTTATACTCTGAAAAATACGGTAGTTTTTTTTTTATTTACAGTAATACGCTGTAAAGAACAATGTAACATTTTTATTAATTTGATGGGTATTTAAGTATTTTTATTTATTTTTATTTAGACAAAAACATGTTTGGAACGTATGATAATATTCTGTAATATTTGTTGCAATATTGGATACTATTAAAGTTTAAAAGATATGCAATTTCAAGCAGTACATATATTTTTTTCTGTCAAAATAAAAAAAATCAATTACATTTAGTGAGAAAATATTAAGTACTTTATTGACACATATCATTTTCAGGTGTCTGCGGACCAGATCTGGCCCCCGGGCCTTGAGTTTGACACCTGTGTTATAAAGTGTGGGTAAGCTACGTATTTCTCGATCAAACTGCCGAGTGACTGAAATATGCTTGTATGATTATCATGCAGCATGCTTGCCTACCCTCTCTGGCCTTGCGTTCGGTGATGGCCCGAGCCATAGAGCCGGTCTTGAATAGAAAGCCATTGTGATAGACACACGTTGGGGCTGAAAAGTGCACTTCCTCCATCCCTGCGTCCACCTCGGAGCAAGGAAGCTCTGTAAGGAATAACACAGGAAAATATTAGCGATCGACCGATATGTTTTTTTTCAGGGCCGATACCGAATTATTAGTAGTCAAGAAGGCTGATAACCGATATTTAGAGCTGATATTTATTCTCAGTACAAGTTATTTAAACATGAATAGCATACAGCACGAGTCCACAAACTAGAGATCCGTCCCACAGGACGTGCCAAGTAAAAAAAAAATAATAATAATAATCTGTCCTGTTCAGCTGTTGAAGGCAAATCATATTGTTGATATAGATGCCCAAACATGTTTACTTAACAAAGGAGAAGTGTGGGATACTTCTCTTGTTGCCTTATTTGCATTTTATATTATTAAATATTTGAATATATTTAGTGTTTGGCACAGCCGGACTAGAGCAGGAGGGGATAGGAAGAGGAGGAGGAAAAAGAAGAAGAGGAGGAAGAAAGAAAAAGAAAACAAAGAAGAGGAAGTGCTAAAAGAAGAAGAAGAAGACAAAGAGGAAGAAGAAGAAGAAGAGGAAGAAGAAAGGGAAGAAGAAAAGGAAAATGAAGAAGAAGTAGAGGAAAAAGAGGAAGGAGAGAAAAAAGAGGAAGAAAAAGCAGAAGAGGAAGAAGAAGAGGAAGAAAAAGAAGAAGAGGAAAATTGAAGAAGAAGAAGAAGAAGAAGAAGAAAAAGAAGAAGAAGAAGAAGAAGAAGAAGAAGAAGAAGAAACTGAAGAAAAAAAAAAGAGAAAAAAGAAAAGGAAAAAAAGGAGGAAGAAGAAAAAGAAGAGGAAAATGAAGAAGATGAAAAAGAGAAAGAACAAAAACAAGAACAACAACAACAAGATTCTTGTTGTTGTTGTTGTTCTTGTTTTTGTTACAAGAACAAGAAGAACAAGAAGAACAACAACAAGAAGAGGAAGAAGAAGAGGAAGAAGAAGAGGAAGAAGAGGAAAATGAAGAAGAAGAAAAAGAAGAAGAAGAAGAGGAAAAAGAGAAAGAAGAAAAGGAAGAAAAAGAAGAAGAAGAAGAAGAAGAAGAAGAAGAGGAAAAAGAGAAAGAAGAAAAAGAAGAAGAAGAAGAAGAAGAAGAAGAAGAAGAAGAAGAAGAAGAAGAAAATGAAGAAGAAGAAGAGGAAAATAAAGAAGATGAAAAAATGGAAGAAGAAGAACAAGAAAAGGAACAACAACAAGAACACCAAGAACAACAAGAACGAGAAGGAGAATAAGTACAAGAAGAAGAAGACAAAGAAGGAGAAGTAGAAGAAGAAGAAGAAGAAGAAGAAGAAGAAGAAGAAGAAAATGAAGAAGAAGAAGAGGAAAATGAAGAAGATGAAAAAAGGAAGAAGAAGAACAAGAAAAGGAACAACAATAAGAACAACAACAAGAACGAGAAGGAGAAGGAGAATAAGTACAAGAAGAAGGAGAAGGAGAAGTAGAAGAAGAAGAAGAAGAAGAAGAAGAAGAAGAAGAAGAAGAAGAAGAAGAAGAAGAAGAAGAAAAAGAAGAAAATGAACAAGAAGAAGAGGAAAATGAAGAAGATGAAAAAAGGAAGAAGAAGAACAAGAAAAGGAACAACAATAAGAACAACAACAAGAACAAGAACGAGAAGGAGAAGGAGAATAAGTACAAGAAGAAGAAGAAGAAGAAGGAGAAGTAGAAGAAGAAGGAGAAGTAGAAGAAGAAGAAGAAGAAGAAGAAGAAGAAGAAGAAGAAGAAGGAGAAGATAAAAACGGTGTCAGCTGGTGGCAAAGCGTATGGTTATTAGTTACTGGTATAAAATGTCAAGTTTTTCTCATTCTATTACTTATTTTTGCTCTTGTTTTGTTCCATTTTTACAGGTTTTTTTGTTTGATTTTATTTCGACAATATGTGGCGGGCCAACAAAACTTGAGCTGTGGGCCACACTTTGGACACCTTTGCTCTAGACAATATACACATAATTGATCACCAAGAGGCAAAAAAAGACAAACTCCATGACTAGTGCTACATGTTGGAATCCATGGCAAAGCAAAAGTATAAACATCTCTTTTTTCCCCCCTAAGAGTCAGATGTCATATGTGTTTCTATCCTGAAGGCCTTTCTGCATTGTGTGGGTAGACTTGTCTTCAAATGCTGGAGAATATACAACAGTACAAATAAATGTCTATCAGCAAATAAATTAAACGCAGTCATCCTTTACCTGTGTTCTGATTGTGGCTCAGTAGCTCAGCTTGCAAGCGCTGCGAGTGTGTGTTGGCCAGGGAGAGGGGAGAGGGGCAACTGGCCATGCCAGTGGAACAATTTACATCTGCGCCACAGAAAATCAGGCTCAATGTCTCCAGCACGTCACTGCACTGCACATTTATGCACAACGCCTATGGAGAAGGACACAAAGAACAATATAAAGTTATTCATATTCATAGAAAATAGGAGGGTCTGTGGTGTCACAACAACACATACTGTAGTACCGTGTAAAAAAAGCAAGAATATTCAACAAAAAATTTTGGGGGCCACTTTTCCAGAAAGCTAAGTACCAGGGGCCCGGACTTTTCTCTATTAGTCTTTTTTTTGTACATTCCGGAGAACCAGTTTCGTCTTTTAAGTTTTTTTTTACTTTTTTGTTTGTAAGTATTTACTCCAGACTTGTTTAACAACAAAAAAGAGAAAACAACACAACAACAACCATATATATATAATAATATATATACATGTATACAGTAACAACGTTTACAATTTCACATTCTAACATGTCCGAAAAGTAGTAGGAAGAAGCACAGCTTGTTTTATAATCCTACCACTTTTCCATCTCAAAATAATTTGTAACACAATTGTTCACTTCCTTTTTCAATCTTGAACACAACCACAAATAAATGAATGAATGAATAAGTATAAATACAGTTCACATGAATAGATAGTTAAAGCCTTTTTTTGTTTTTTTGTCGGATATCAGGAGCACTCTGTTGTTTTTAAGGACCTTCTGCAAAAATGTTAGTCCCTCACAAGTTTTTGGAACTGAACTTGCGGGCCACCAGCAGAATAGCCCAAATGATGAAAAAAACAGGACCTAAAACGGAACCTTGAGGAACTATGATTATATGAATTTGAACAGGTAAATGAGCCATAGCAACACCTTAGTCACAAAAATCACATTACGAACAAATAAATAAAAAAAAGGGTACCTGCCAAGAAAAAGAGAACTTAAAGGGGTGCCTTGAGGGACGCCTCAGTTATGTAAATTACAAGTTTGGACCCCAGAGTTCTATGCTTGCCAGAGAGATTAAAATGTCAATACAAGGATCAGCTAATACATACATTATTAATGTATGTATTAGGAATGTATTAATGTATGTATTTATTTATGTACATATATATATATATATATATATATATATATATATATACACACACATACATACATACATACATACATATATATATATATATATATATATATATATATATATTCACAAGCTGATAATCTCGAATAGTGAAAAGTTCACAATAACTGTTAACTCTCTAGTGAATTCCTAATTGTCTTTTATCTGAGAATTTAATTTAATTGATTTATTTTTTTTCTGTAGTGGTAGCTGCAGCTGCCAGTTGTGGTGGCGTCGTGGCGACACCAGAAGTGGCTTGACAAAGAAATGTGTCGCCGTTAACAGCTGCCGGAATTTACCGTATTTTTCGGACTATAAGTCGCAGTTTTTTTCATAGTTTGGCCGGGGGCGCAACTTATACTCAGGAGCGACTTGTGTGAAATTATTAACACATTACCGTAAAATATCAAATAATATTATTTAGCTCATTCACGTAAGAGACTAGACGTATAAGATTTCATGGGATTTAGCGATTAGGAGTGACAGATTGTTTGGTAAACGTATAGCATGTTCTATATGTTATAGTTATTTGAATGACTCTTACCATAATATGTTACGTTAACATACCAGGCACGTTCTCAGTTGGTTATTTATGCGTCATATAACGTACACTTATTCAGCCTGTTGTTCACTATTCTTTATTTATTTTAAATTGCCTTTCAAATGTCTATTCTTGGTGTTGGGTTTTATCAAATACATTTCCCCAAAAAATGCAACTTATACTCCAGTGCGACTTATATATGTTTTTTTCCTTCTTTATTATGCATTTTTGGCCGGTGCAATTTATACTCTGGAGCGATTTATACTCCGAAAAATACGGTAATCCCTGACTTGTGATTAGGTAATAGCGTGAGTGATTTCACTGCAATAATTTTTTTTTCAATGTCTCTAGACATCGAATGTAATACTTTTTAATGCCATCCAAGACCTTAATTTTTGCAAAATCCAAGTAATGACTTGATGACCTGCAGAAACCCTGGCTACTGCAAAACATTTTTGGCTCCCAAGTATTGAACTGAACTCAGGGGTCTGGCCCTCAGTTGAATAACCCTGCCATAAACTGTGCTGAAATAATTTGATACATTTATAATACTATTCTTACCAAGGATTAGAATGCTATAAACAATTGATGGAAATGTTGAAAAACACACTAACTACACTGCAGTAACTACAAACCCCGTTTCCATATGAGTTGGGAAATTGTGTTGGATGTAAATATAAACGGAATACAATGATTTGCAAATCATTTTCAACCCATATTCAGTTGAATATGCTACAAAGACAACATATTTGATGTTCAAACTGATAAACTTTTTTTTTTGTGCAAATTATCATTAACTTTAGAATTTGATACCAGCAACACGTGACAAAGAAGTTGGGAAAGGTGGCAATAAATACTGATAAAGTTGAGGAATGCTCATCAAACACTTATTTGGAACATCCCACAGGTGAACAAGCAAATTGGGAACAGGTGGGTGCTATGATTGGGTATAAAAGTAGATTCCATGAAATGCTCAGTCATTCACAAACAAGGATGGGGCGAGGGTCACCACTTTGTCAACAAATGCGTGAGCAAATTGTTGAACAGTTTAAGAAAAACCTTTCTCAACCAGCTATTGCAAGGAATTTAGGGATTTCACCATCTACGGTCCGTAATATCATCAAAAGGTTCAGAGAATCTGGAGAAATCACTGCACGTAAGCAGCTAAGCCCGTGACCTTCGATCCCTCAGGCTGTACTGCATCAACAAGCGACATCAGTGTGTAAAGGATATCACCCCATGGGCTCGGGAACACTTCAGAAACCCACTGTCAGTAACTACAGTTGGTCGCTACATCTGTAAGTTCAAGTTAAAACTCTCCTATGCAAGGCGAAAACCGTTTATCAACAACACCCAGAAACGTCGTCGGCTTTGCTGGGTCTGAGCTCATCTAAGATGGACTGATACAAAGTGGAAAAGTGTTCTGTGGTCTGACGAGTCCACATTTCAAATTGTTTTTGGAAACTGTGGACGTCGTGTCCTCCGGACCAAAGAGGAAAAGAACCATCCGGATTGTTATAGGCGCAAAGTTGAAAAGCCAGCATGTGTGATGGTATGGGGGTGTAATAGTGCCCAAGACATGGGTAACTTACACATCTGTGAAGGTGCCATTAATGCTGAAAGGTACATACAGGTTTTGGAGCAACATATGTTGCCATCCAAGCAACGTTACCATGGACGCCCCTGCTTATTTCAGCAAGACAATGCCAAGCTACGTGTTACATCAACATGGCTTCATAGTAAAAGAGTGCAGGTACTAGACTGGCCTGCCTGTAGTCCAGACCTGTATCCCATTGAAAATGTGTGGCGCATTATGAAGCCTAAAATACCACAACGGAGACCCCCGGACTGTTGAACAACTTAAGCTGTACATCAAGCAAGAATGGGAAAGAATTCCACCTGAGAAGCTTAAAAAATGTGTCTCCTCAGTTCCCAAACGTTTACTGAGTGTTGTTAAAAGGAAAGGCCATGTAACACAGTGGTGAACATGCCCTTTCCCAACTACTTTGTCACGTGTTGCAGCCATGAAATTCTAAGTTAATTATTATTTGCAAAAAAAAAAAAAAGTTTATGAGTTTGAACATCAAATATCTTGTCTTTGTAGTGCATTCAATTGAATATGGGTTGAAAAGGATTTGCAAATCATTGTATTCCGTTTATATTTACATCCAACACAATTTCCCAACTCATATGGAAACAGGGTTTGTACATGGGCAACATACTTAAACCTAATCAGGTAATCAATCTAGGAGTTTGTGGCTGCTTCAGAGTTCTCGCAAAATTGTAAAACATCTTGGATTAGTCTATGCTTCCAACTCTGTATGAGCTGTTTGGGGTAGGTCATTTCCTGTTCCTGAATAATTTGTGGCGAACAGCAAAGAACTGTTGGGATGAAATCGGAGTGGAAGAAATATTGGAATGGACCACACAGAGCCCAGACTTATCAAACATCTTCGAATGAATTAGAAGTTGCGAGAACAGCAGAAAAATACACGCCCCCAATTGAACGACTGACCTGGGCTTCAGATAACAGACATGCTTAATGGCGGAGGAGTTGAGGAAGACAAGATGCTGCCGCTTCAAAAGAGCAAGGTGGTCTGCATTCAAAAGGGGGTGGATGTCAACAACATGGACACAGTCATTCCAATGTCGAGCCGGACTAGCAACACACCATAAGGTTCACTAACAAAAAATGCAAAGTGGCTTTGCTGAAAAAAACAAACGTCGACGTCAATGACAAAACTCAACGCTGACATCTCCAAGAAGACACGCTGGTTGAGGAAGCACAGGAGAAATTCAGAGGACTTGGAGCGCCAATTGTAAAATTGTTTAAATGGAGGACAGGAAAAAGCCTAAGTACTTGTTGTCAATAACATCAAGGAACAGGACAAATATGGAAGATGACATCATCTCCACTACAAGTACATAAAAGACAGAATTCATAAAGACTTGATGATGTCAACAATAACAACACTACGATAGTAACAAAGGTTACGACAGCTTCTACAATGTTGATTCATAGCATTCACTGACTATCACCAATTAGTTATGTATAACTAGAAACCAATTATGAAGGGATAGGTTGATTGGCAACACTAAATTGGCCCTAGTGTGTGAATGTGATTCTGAATGTTGTCGGTCTATCTGTGTTGGCCCTGCGATGAGGTGGCGACTTGTCCAGGGTGTACCCCGCCTTCCGCCCGAATGCAGCTGAGATAGGCTCCAGCGCCCCCCGTGACCCCGAAGGGAATAAGCGGTAGAAAATGGATGGATGGATGGAATTATGAAGGGTACAATTAAGTCAACACTTTCAGACCAGTATGTACATTTATTCTAAAAATACTTGTTTTTTTATTACTTAATGAGATTTTTTCCAACACTTTTCTTTATTTCACACAGGAAGTGAACCTAATGTACAGGCTCAGTTTTTGTCTCACCCCTCACTTAAACCGTGAGTAAAGAATACATGAGGAATGCACTACCAACCTGATAAGTCAGAAAAAGAAATAAATAATACAGTCTTATCTGCGTACAGATGCTACCTGGTGGTTAGTTGAGTACACTGCAGCTAGTCCTGGATAGTCCCACTCCTTAATGCAAGTGTGTAAAACTCAAGGTTCGGGGGCCAGATCTGACCCGCCACGTCATTTTATATGGCCCGCGATCGCCTGGAAATAATATGCGTCAGTAAAGTACCTCATATTTTCTCATTAAATGTATTAGTTGTCTTCATTTTGACAGAAAAATGTATATTAATATTATCCAATATTGCAACAAATATTATATTATCGTACTTTCAAACAAGTTTTTGTCTAAATAAAACTGAATACATAAATATTAGCTTGACTTATGACTTCAAAGCAAGTTATCCATCAAATTGTAAACTGTAGAGATGACAATGGATTTTACGGTAAAATGCACAATGTTCTTTTTACAGCATATTACTGTAAATGGGAAAAAACGACCACTGTTTTTTTAACAGAAAAATTCTGTCGACTGAGCTGCTAGCTTTTTTTACTGTAAAATCGATGGTTGTTGTTTTTACAGTGTATTACTGTAAATGGGAAAACTATACCACACTTTTTATGGTAAAAAAAACTGGCCAGAAATAATAATATTGTAGTAAAAAAAAAAAAAAACATTTTTTTTAACAATTTTACAATAACATTTTCACGACTAAGCTCGTTCTTAAAGACCGTTCTTTTAAAAAAAAAACAGTGGTACTGTTTTTCCATTTACCGTAATATGTTGTAAAAGAATGAAGAAGAATGAGTTGCCAGTTTTCTACTCAAAAATCTAAAGATTTTTTTTTTTACAGTGCACGTAAAAAAACGTTTTAATACGTTGCTGGCTTAAAAACTTTGTATGCCTAAGTAACTTGCAACTATAATTATTTGAAACTTGTTTATTTTGACAAATGTGCTGTTTTAAAATGCAATATTGTTAAATTAAGGACACTTGTATGTCTGGCTTGTGTGCTATTGTGTGATTAGCTGTTGTGTAGCTGCTAGCTACTATAACCTACCATGTTTACCTTTTGTCAATGACTTGACTAAAATAGAAGACAAGACCAACCTTGTGAGCTTATCGGAGGACATTTAGATGTTAACTGGCTGTCCAACTTTGCACAAGTAAACACGCTGCAGAATATCAATAACAACAACGCCCCGAATAAATGTTAATGTACATGCATCCAGTGAATTAAAGAGTAAGTCTTTCTGCTGCCCATGAAGATTACCATATTTTTCAAATTATAATCCTCTACTTTTTTCCTAAGTTTAGAACCCTGCAGCTTATTAAACGGTGCAGCAAATTTGTGGATTTTCCTTCGCTCAGAGCCATAATGTTTTGTATTCAACAAATAGTTTTCTCCACCGACCGACACACTGAAAAGGTGTGTTGTTGTTTGTGTTATAGCGTCATCTTTTAGACAAGTTTGCTCACTGCAGGTGCTGCTCGTTGAAAATGTATCTTCTGTTTAGTGCCTTTGTGGAAGACTTGCTCTTCCGGGTTCTTCAGACCACCAATTACGGACATGACCGCCTCGCTCATCTTTCTGAACAATGATTTATTTTGCAATAAATGTTTTTTGTGTTCGTTTTTAGTCATTTCTGTCCGTCTCGCCCTCACTCTCGTTCGTGCTCGGGTTTTCTCTCCACCATCAACAACCCCTCTCCTTCCCGGCTGCTGCCCTTTAACAGAGCGACCGGTGATTAGATAAGCCAACCCAGGTGTGCCATCTACGCACATGTCGCTATTCTCGAAACCGGTCCTAGCACACCCCGCTTCGCTGCAGGTCCGCAGGCCACGCCCCCCCCTCCCCCACAGCCTTCAAACAGAAATATATCCCATTTCGTCTACTTTTGGTCTATAGCGTTTCTGCTCTAAAGAATTCTCCATTCATCACTCCAAGAAACGTTTGTAAATTTTACAATATAACTAAAACAATTCCTACTTACTAAACCGTCCCATGTGTGATGTCTGTAGAAGTGTTTTTATGCATATTTGTATGTACCATGGTAATGTAATCAAGCTAGTTTTGTTAGCATTAGCGAATATGCTAACATGTTTACTAGTGTCTGTGTTAGTATTATTAACATTATTTTTGTATTGTTTCAGTCTTGTAAATTTACCAAAACATCACCGTGGAATTTTTTGAGTCTGCTTAGCTGATTAGAGAGCAAGCTTCCGCAGCGAGTGGGTCCATGACGATGACTTCTGTTTTGTTTGATCCTCCGTTTTACTGCCTTGTGAAAAGCACCATTTGGAAACAATTAAGGCATGTAAATAAACATTAATAAATCTTTCGTACTGGTTTATATCTGTGGTTTATGGTCCCGTGCGGCTAATACATACTGTATAAAAATATGTATTTCTTCTAAAATTGGCGCTGGTGCGCTCTCCTTTTGATTGATTGATTGATTGAGACTTTTATTAGTAGATTGCACAGTACAGTACATATTCCGTACAATTGACCACTAAATGGTACCACCCGAATAAGTTTTTCAACTTGTTTAAGCCGGGGTCCACGTTAATCAATTCATGGTAAAGCTCTCCAGCCCGGAAAGTTTGGTATATCAAATTATCTCTACATCTATTGAAGAGAAAACATTAATAACCACCGTGAATCTGAAAAGTGTGCATCTTAGAACCACAATGGACGGGGGAAAGTCAAACCCACAATCATAAACCGTTTGAAAAACAGACACACCAACACGTGACAGGAAAACCTCAACATTAGGTAATGATCACTGTCACTGGACAAACAGCACTGAAACATACCCAGTTGTTTTTTCATTTGACTGCAACTTGAAGCAAAAGAAGCTGAAGTGCGAACGGAAAGATAATTGAATTCTAGACCGGGGAAGACGGGGGGCAGAATATCAAGGATATTATGACTGAGAAGAGGAGGATGTGGTGTTTTTTCAGCTGAGGAACCCACTGACACACACACACACAATACAAACACTGTGCCAAAACCAATAAGCACTTTTGTATATGATTGAGAAATTCCACAGCCCCCTTTGAGAACGACTGACCACACACGTAAACTCACTCACAGTTTAGACAGGATGAACCAATTTATTCATATTGATCAAATGCAGTATGAGCTACAGTGACAAATCAAAGTGACTGGCAATCAATGACATGTCAGGATGCATTAAGGTTTTTTTTTAGCTATGGATTAACATTATCCTGACTGTCTGTCTGTGATCATTGGTTTGTGATCCAGACAAGGCAAAAATGTATAACTCAAACTGTAAAACTATTATAAATTGGTTTGATCAGGGATGTTTCTGAAAATGCAGAAGTTGGTAACAGCCACTCAGCAATGTTTGCAAAGATGACACATTTGTACATACAGTAAAGCAGTGGTTCTCACTCTTTTTTCAGTGATGTACCCCCTGTGAACATTTTTTTTAATTCAAGTACCCCCTAATCAGAGCTAAGCATTTTTGGTTGAAAAAAAAGAGATAAAGAAGTAAAATACAGCACTATGTCATCAGTTTCTGATATATTAAATTGTATAACAATGCAAAATATTGCTCATTTGTAGTGGTCTTTCTTGAACTATTTGGAAAAAAAGATATAAAAGTAACTAAAAACTTGTTGAAAAATAAACTAGTGATTCAATTAGAAATAAAGATTTCTACACATAGAAGTAATCATCAACTTAAAGTGCCCTCTTTGGGGATTGTAATAGAGATCCATCTGGATTCATGAACTTAATTCTAAAAAAAGCAATCTTTAACATCAATATTTATGGAACATGTCCACAAAAAATCTAGCTGTCAACACTGAATATTGCATTTCTTTTCACAGTTCTTTTTGACAGACATTTTAGTGAGAAACCTGAGCTTGTGCTTCACTGAGATTATGAACTTACATTCATATTTTGTTGAAGTATTATTCAATAAATATATCCATCCATCCATCCATCCATTTTCTACCGCTTATTCCCTTTGGGGTCGCTGGAGCCTATCTCAGCTACAATCGGGCGGAAGGCGGGGTACACCCTGGACAAGTCGCCACCTCATCGCAGGGCCAACACAGATAGACAGACAACATTCACACTCACATCCACACACTAGGGCCAATTTAGTGTTGCCAATCAACCTATCCCCAGGTGCATGTCTTTGGAAGTGGGAGGAAGCCGGAGTACCCGGAGGGAACCCACGCAGTCACGGGGAGAACATGCAAACTCCACGCAGAAAGATCCCGAGCCCGGGATTGAACCCAAGACTACTCAGGACCTTCTTATAAAGGATTTTTGAATTGTTGCTATTTTTAGAATATTTTTTAAAAATCTCACGTACCCCTTGGCATACCTTCAAGTACCCCCATTTGAGAACCACTGCAGTAAAGGAATGGCTAAATCAGGCTAGAATTAAAGGTTTTAGAATGGCCTTCCCAAAGTCCTGACTTAAACGTGTGGACAATGCTGAAGAAACAAGTCCATGTCAGAAAACCAACAAATGTAGCTGAACTGCACCAATTTTGTCAAGAGGAGTGGTCAAAAATTCAACCAGAAGTTTGCCGGAAGCTTGTGGATGGCTACCAAAAGCATCTTATTGCAGTGAAACTTGCCAAGGGACATGTAAGCAAATATTAACATTGCTGTATGTATACTTTTGACCCAGCAGATTTGCTCAGATTTTCAGTAGACCCATAATAAATTCATAAAAGAACCAACCTTCATGAATGTTTTTTTGTGACCAACAAATATGTGCTCCAATCACTCTATCACAAAAAAACAAGAGTTGTAGAAATGATTGGAAACTCAAGACAGCCTTGACATATTGTTCTTTACAAGTGTATATAACTTTTGACCACGACTGTATATATACCGCATGCAGCACATTACAGTCTATTTACAGAGGCAATTCAACCAAACAACATTGTAACTGTATTGATGGCAACATTACTGGGAATGTAAATGAAAAGGAGCACATTAGCAGGGGCGTCACTAGCTTTTAAGGACAGGGGGGGCTTAGCCCCCAGGAGATGCACAGGGTGCGAGCGAACGTAGCGCACGAGCACAAAACTTCACAAACGGCTAACAAAGACTTAGAAATTATTCATTGTTATTTTTTTTTTTTTTTTAAATGCACAGGACGAAATTAAATGCTCCCCGGGACGATGGCTTTTAACCATTTTTTTATTTTTATTTTTATGTATTTATTAATTTTACATTTTATATTAAATGTCTTGGTTTTTCCTCCCTCTGAAAATCCTATGAAATGTTTAATAAGCCATCCTATAATAAAAAAAACAGCTATTAATGTAACAATACAATAAAACAAATATATGTAATGATGTTTTTTTCATTATTTTAACAATAGGCTAATGTATATTACTTTATATAGATTCTACAAGAAACACAAAACTTAAAAACTAAATTATTTACAATTGCACACACAAGGTTTCGTGCAGCTTCACTCATTGTAAAGGAAGATAATGTGCTTCGTACACCTGCAGGACCGCAAGCAAGGTCGCAGAGAAAATGCGGACTGGAATTTGAGTGATATGGGCATTTTCTATATGAACAAGTGGAATGGATTGGATACCGACGCACTAAAGGGGCTCTCTACCTTACGCTATGAAGTGAGGGGAAACTGAGTGAATAATAACAGGTTATATGATTTATTTAAACTCATATTCGGGCCGCTTTATAATGAATATGTCGGCATGTATTTGTAAAAAAAAAATATATATATATACTGCATATAACACCAAATTATTTAGGGGGGCTTAAGAATATTTTAGGGGGGCTTGAGCCCCTCTCAAATAGGTCTAACAACGCCAATGCACATTAGTAATAGGGCTCAGAAAAAAAGATAACATTAATCATGCATAAACGCAGATTAATCACACAATTTATTTTGACCGCACATACTACTTGACTTAACCACCGACGGTAGCCTGGAAGATAGAGTAGGTTGTTATACGGTCAGTTATCAGGTCTGTACGGTAAGGATTAGTACAGACACTCCGACTGGTCTGCTCGCTGGGAGGATTCCGCTTCAAAATACACCCAGATGAGACTTGAGGTAAAAAAAAACGACGTGCGTTCAAGTAAAACATTTTATCTATTTTTTTTTTTGCAAATATTTTTTATTTAATTTTACAGTTAAAATCACATTTAACAGTCATACTTTGCTCACGCAAACCCTTCATACAAGCACACATCCACTCATACACACTCACATGCACACTTGAGGAGAGAGGTGCACTTAAACTTTAACAACTCAAGGTTTACAGTATAAACATTATTAGAAAAAATACCCAGATATTGTATATATATCCATCCATCCCGCTCTGGCTCAGGATCAGCAGGCTATCCAGATCACAGCAAGATGGGTTAGGGTAACCTTTTTTAAAAAATGTTCCTGTGTGACATTCTGACAATACATTTGTGTCAAAATATTGCAGCCTTTTTTTTTTTTTTTATGTTAATTTCAATTATGCACGCAAGGAACTTATTGCGGTATATCGGGATTAATCGAAATGAAAAAGTGTGATTTATCTGATTAAAAAAATTACCATATTTTCTGGGTTACATTTAAGACACACCCACCAAATTTTAGAGGAAATAACTATGTTTACATGTATTAGCCGCACCAAAATATAAACTGCAGATATATACCGATTTTGTAAATGTTTATTTAGATACCTTTATTGTTTCCAAACGTTGTCTGTAACACGGCAGTAAAACGGCTGATCAAACAAAACAGAAGTCATCGTCATGGACCCACTAGCTGCGGAAGCAAGCTCTCCAATCAGCTAAACAGACTCAATAACTCCCCGGTGACGTTCTGGTGAATTTATGAAACTGAAGCAATACAAACAGAATGGCATTGTAAATTAATCCCACTCATAAACGTGTTAGCATATCCGCTAAAGCTAACGGCGCTAGCTTGATTACATTACAATAGCACGTACAAATATGCATGAAAACACTCCTACAGACATCACACATGGGACGGTTTAGTAAGTATGAACTGTTTTAGTTACATTGTACAACTTACAAACATCGGAGTGATGAATGAAGAATCATTTCGAGCAGGAACGCTATGGACGAATACTTCCGGTTCAAGGAACGAAACAAGAAATACATTTTCAACTCGCAGCACCTGCAGTGAGCGAACTTGTCCAAAAGATGGCGCCATAGCACAAACAATGACACACCTTTTCAGTGTATCTGTCTATGTACATATATATGTTATAATAATAATAATAATAGTAGTAGTAATAATAGCAATAAAAAATATCAAAAATAACAAATAATTAAAAAAAATAAGAGTTTAACATGATCAATAAAGAGCCTGATTAAAAGGGTTTGTATTTAGCCTTTTTTTTTTAAATTTCAACTGTTTCACTATACAAGTTGTTCAAGGTACTAGCTGTGTCACAGAACTAGAGATGTCCGATAATGGCTTTTTTGTCGATATCCGATATTCCCCAACTCTTAATTACCGATTCCGATATATACAGTCGTGGAATTAACACATTATTATGCCTAATTTTGTTGTGATGCCCCGCTGGATGCAGGTTTTCCAAAATAAATCAACTCTAGTTATGGAAAAAAATGCCAACATGGCACTACCATATTTATTATTGAAGTCACAAAGTGCATTATTTTTTTTAACATGCCTCAAAACAGCAGCTTGGAATTTGGGACATGCTCTCAGCATGAGGAGGTTGAGGTGGGCGGGGGGTGGGGGGGCAGGGTTGAAGTGTGTGTGTGTGTGTGTGGGGGGGGGGGGGTGTATATTGTAGCGTCCCAGAAGAGTTAGTGCTGCAAGGGGTTCTGGGTATTTGTTCTGTTGTGTTTATGTTGTGTTACGGTGCAGATGTTCTCCCGAAATGTTTTTGTCATTCTAGTTTGGTGTGGGTTCACAGTGTGGCGTATATTTGTTGTTTATACGGCCAGCCTCAGTGTGACCTGTATGGCTATTGACCAAGTATGCCTTGCATTCACTTGTGTGTGTGGAATGCCGTAGATAATAGGTAGTGCCTTTAAGGTTTATTGGTGCTCTATACTTCTCCCTATGTCCGTGTACACAGCGGCGTTTTAAAAAGTCATACATGTTACTTTTTGAAACCGATACCTATAATTTTGAAACAGATACCAATCATTTCCGATATTACCGGCCAATAATATCGGCAATCCGATATTATCGGACATCCCTACACAGAACCAATTCAACTTGCAAACGTAACGATGTAAAACACCCTACAGTTGTGACGAGGGTTTTACATTTTTGTTAACTCTTTATTTTTTATCGGGGAAGAAAATCTACTGTACTTTTTCAATGTTGATTATTTTTCAGAACTTCCGTATATAGAAAATCCTTTGAATAATATTAGCAACGTAGCAGCTACATAAATAACAATCATGAAAACTAAGGCAACAAAATTGGTGAAACTGAGAATTATGCCAAAACGTGACAGTCTCCTATTTTATCTATATGAATTAATACACATTAGTTGACTAATTTAAAGATGTCACCCTAATTTAGGCACACAGTGGTTCCAAACTCTTTTGATGTGTTCCGCTAAAACTGAATAAGCCTTTAGACATGAACGTGACGTGTTAAATGCTGCATGTAGGTCAGTGTTACATATCAATAAATTGCGAGTGCGGCGGGCCAATTAGAGCAAAGCACGACGAGGAAATGGGTTATTTGGCTTTTTGAGTGCGGACGTTCTTCCAACATCTGCTGCACACACACACACACACACACACACACACACACTCACACACACGCACGCACGCACGCACGCAGGAAAGATGGAGTGGGAGGGATATTTGAGAATCTTAGCCAACATCCCCGGAGAGAGAATGAGAGAAACCCAGCGATTGTATCTGGGTGTGTCTCCATCTGGCTGCTTGGACAGAAGTGGAGGAAAGAGAATGAGTAGCAAGAAAAAATATTCCAAACGCCTAGTAGTCAAACACCACCTGTATAAACTAGGGGGTGAAACAGTTAACATGATGACAACACATGCAAACAAACTATCATAGATTGAACACGTCCACAGTAATACGCACATTCCATACATTAAATCCAGATGAGGTAGCCGTGTTTTTTCCGCATAAGTTCCATCATTACGTCACCTGCGTTTACCGAAAGAGAGGAATGAGAAAAAGGTAGAAAAAAAAAACGGATGAAAGGAGGGTGTTGGAAAAAAGTTGGACACAGATGTGGAAAAAAAAAAAAAACCTGGAAAAGGATGAAAAAGGACAGAAATGTTCTGAAATACCAGTGACCCACACCACAACAATACACTAGGATTACAGACATAAATTAGTGGAATGTAGCAACAAATGATATTACGATTTTTTGTTTTGTCTACATTTAAAACACTTCCTTGTGGTCTACATTACATGTAATGGTGGTTCTTTGGTCAAAATGTTGCATAGATTATGTTTTACAGACCGTCTTTAGGCCGCATTCTGCTGTCTTTTCAGAATGAGCCATTTTAAAGAGGAACTCCACTTTTTTGGAAATTTTGCCTATCATTCACAATCCCTATGAATGACCAAAATACATATGTTTTTATTTTCTAAAGCATTATAACTCGTAAATAAACGCTAGTAAAAGTCCTGAGCCTGTGGGAGTAGCTCTATTTTGCCTATACCAGGGGTCGGCAACCCAAAATGTTGAAAGAGCCATATTGGACCAAAAATACAAAAACACATTTGTCTGGAGTCGCAAAAAATTAAAAGCCATATTACATACAGATAGTGTGTCATGAGATATACATTGAATTGAGATGACTTAAAGGAAACTAAATGACCTCAAATATAGCTACAAATTAGGCATAATGATGCAATATGTACATATAGCTAGCCTAAATAGCATGTTAGCATTGATTAGCTTGCAGTCATGCAGTGACCAAATATGCCCGGTTAGCACTCCACACAAGTCAATAACATCAACAAAACTCACCTTTGTGCATTCATGCACAACGTTAAAAGTTTGGTGGACAAAATGAGACAGAAAAAGAAGTGGCATAAAACACGTCCTCGAAAGTCGGAGAAAGTTATACATGTAAACAAACTATGGTGAGTTCAAAGACCGCCAAAATTAGTAGGACAAAACGGCGCTCGCCAAATATTTGAGTCAGTGAAGCATGTTTAATATAAACAGTGTGCTTTATAACAATTAGGGAGGTTTGTGTCATGTCTGTCCTCCTACAGAAACCATATTAAAACAAAAAATATATTTTTCCCCCTCATCTTTTTCCATTTTTCATACATTTTTGAAAAAGCTCCAGAGAGCCACTAGGGCGGCGCTAAAGAGCCGCATGCGGCTCTAGAACCACGGGTTGCCGACCCCTGCACTAGGATTACAGACATAAACTTGTGGAATGTAGCAACAAATTATATTACGATTTTTTTTTTGTCTACATTTAAAACACTTCCTTGTGGTCTACATTACATGTAATGGTGGTTCTTTGGTCAAAATGTTGCATAGATTATGTTTTACAGACTGTCTTCAGACCGCTTTCTGCTGTCTTTTCAGAATGAGCCATTTTAAAGAGGAACTCCACTTTTTTGGAAATGTTGCCTATCATTCACAATCCCTATGAATGACCAAAATACATATGTTTTTATTTTCTAAAGCATTATAACTCGTTAATAAACGCTAGTAAAAGTCCTGAGCCTGTGGGAGTCGCTCTATTTTGCCTACACAGCGCTTTAAAAAACCTCCAAATATCTTCAACGTCTCATATACCGGTACATGATGTAAGCATATATGTCATGTAGTAACAGGCACATTCATAATAACATGTCATATTTACGTATTTTGATCATTTTATGCATACAGCAGCGTATTAATGTCACTGATGCATCACAATGTTTGCTTTTTTTCCAATAACAACCCTACTAATCATTAGGGATGTCCGATAATGGCTTTTTTGCCGATATCCGATATTTCGATATTGTCCAACTCTTAATTACCGATACCGATATATACAGTCGTGGAATAAACACATTATTATGCCTAATTTGGACAAGATAAGGTCCTTTTTTGGACAAGATAAGGTCCTTTTTTGGACAAGATAAGGTCCTTTTTAAAAAAATAAAATAAAATAAAATAAGATAAATAAATTAAAAACATTTTCTTGAATAAAAAAGAAAGTAAAACAATATAAAAACAATTACATAGAAACTAGTAATTAATGAAAATGAGTAATATTAACTGTTAAAGGTTAGTACTATTAGTGGACCAGCAGCACGCACAATCATGTGTGCTTACGGACTGTATCCCTGCAGACTGTATTGATATATATTGATATATAATGTAGGAACCAGAATATTAATAACAGAAAGAAACAACCCTTTTGTGCGAATGAGTGTGAATGAGTGTAAATGGAGGAGGGAGTTTTTTTGGGTTGGTGCACTAATTCTAAGTGTATCTTGTGTTTTTTATGTTGATTTAATAAAAAAAATAAAAATAAAAATAAAAAACCGATACCGATAAAAAAAAAAAAACGATACCGATAATTTCCGATATTACATTTTTAAAGCATTTATCGGACATCTCTACTAATCATGACAGACTTCA
Source organism: Nerophis lumbriciformis (assembly GCF_033978685.3). Taxonomy (NCBI): domain Eukaryota; kingdom Metazoa; phylum Chordata; class Actinopteri; order Syngnathiformes; family Syngnathidae; genus Nerophis; species Nerophis lumbriciformis. The sequence goes on along the minus strand of NC_084577.2, from coordinate 18,878,956 downwards.
TGAGAGGCATCAAATATTAACTTGGGACAAATAATGATCCGAAATCTTATATTTTTGAGCCTGAATAAAAGGAGGAAGAGCTACAAGTTTTGGTGACACACTAAGCATGATGTAGCGGTATTGTTAAGTGCTACACAAGAAATACTAACTACGAACATGATAAAATAATCACTTACTGTACAATATCTGCTCTCACTGGGATGCCGACTGATGGGATGTTTATATCTTCCCATTTAGTTGAAGAATTAATCATAATCCACCCGGAAGTAATTAAAAAAAAAAATAATAATAAACGTCATGAATGAGCGTTTTTTTTCTTGTTTTTCAACTTCTCGGTTTATGGCCACAATCTTCTACTGTCCAGGTGAGAGGCATGATTTATATTCTGGAATTAACTTTCACCAACTCAGAGGTGATGCAGCAGCTCACCGGCTCAATATGTCAATATAGCAGCATAAGCTAGTTAGCGCTTTGTGATCACAGCGCCAGTACCGTCTGTGTTGGCAATTAAAATAACAATATGGCTAATACTTGGTTAATATTCAGGTCACAAGATGTAAATGGAGTATTGTTGTTGGTGTTGGGAGGTTTTTTACGGGGTTTATGGGCGAAATAGAGTACCGTCTTTTTCGGACTATAAGTCGCAGTTTTTTTCATAGTTTGGTCGGGGGTGCGACTTATACTCAGGAGCGACTTATGTGTGAAATTATTAACACATTACCGTAAAATATCAAATAATATTATTTAGCTCATTCATGTAAGAGACTAGACGTATAAGATTTCATGGGATTTAGCGATTAGGAGTGACAGATTGTTTGGTAAACGTATAGCATGTTCTATATGTTATAGTTATTTGAATGACTCTCACCATAACATGTTACGTTAACATACCAGGCACGTTCTCAGTTGGTTATTTATGCCTCATATAACGCAGTGTTTTTCAACCACTGTGCCGCGGCACACTAGTGTGCCGTGAGATACAGTCTGGTGTGCCGTGGGAGATTATCTAATTTGACATATTTGGGTTAAAACATTTTTTTGCAAACCAGTAATTATAGTCTGCAAATGATGTGTTGTTGTTGAGTGTCTCGAGCTCGGCAGTGTAACCGTGTAATACTCTTCCATATCAGTAGGTGGCAGCTGGTAGCTAATTGCTTTGTAAATGCAGGTAAAAAGGTGTCTTATGCTTAAACCAAAAATAAACAAAAGGTGAGTGCCCCTAAGAAAAGGCATTGAAGCTTAGGGAAGGCTATGCAGAACGAAAGTAAAACTGAACTGGCTACAAAGTAAACAAAAACAGAATGCTGGACGACAGCAAAGACTTACTGTGGAGCAAAGACGGCGTCCACAATGTACATCCGAACATGACATGACAATCAACAATGTCCCCACAGAGAAGGATAAAAACAACTGAAATATTCTTGATTGCTATAACAAAGTAGATGCGGGAAATATAAGATATGATACTGCTACAGGAAAATACCAACATAAGAGAAAAAGCCACCAAAATAGGAGCGCAAGACAAGAACTAAAACACTACACACAGGAAAACAGCAAAAAACTCAATAAGTCAGGGTGTGATGTGACAGGCGGTGACAGTACACCTACTTTGAGACAAGAGCTATAGTGATGCATGCTTGGTTATGCTTTAAAGTCATATCCAACAATTGCGACAATGACTTTTAACTGTCAACTGAGTTTATGATTACTGCTGGTGGTGTGCCTCTGGATTTTTTCAACGCAAAAAATGTGCCTTGGCTCAAAAAAGGTTGAAAAACACTGATATAACGTACACTTATTCAGTCTGTTGTTCAATATTCTTTATTTATTTTAAATTGCCTTTCAAATGTATATTCTTGGTGTTGGGATTTATCAAATAAAGTTCCCCAAAAAATGCGAGTTATACTCCAGTGCGACTTATATATGTTTTTTTCCTTCTTTATTGTGCATTTTCGACCGGTGCGACTTATACTCCGGAGCGACTAATAGACCAAAAAATACGGTACCCTAATTAGCTGCATTGTTAGCCACCTCGTACTTGCCGTATTTTTCGACTTAGAATGCATTAAAAAAACATAGGGATTGTGAATGATAGGAAAAACAGTTCCGCTTTAAAGGGGTCATATTATGATTTTGTTTTCCTTCCTACATTTAAAACACTTCCTTGTGGTCTACATAACTGGAAACAATTAGGTATGTAAAAAAACATTTACAAAATCTTTTTGTGTAAATAATGAATTTCACAATGTATATATATGCGGCTTATACTCAGGTGCGGCTAATATATGGAAAAATATATTTTTCTATTAAAATTTAGTGGGTGTGGCTTATATACTGGTGCGCTCTGTAGTCCGGAAAAAAAAGGTATATCCATAAGGGGGAGCATGACAAAAAATAATTGAGAAGCACTGACCTACAGTAATGTAGTGCCTGGTGAGGACCATAGTCTCATCTGAGTATGACCAACAGTGAAGGGCGCTAACAACCTTTACAAAGTTTGAAACAAACGTAAACAAAGACGCATTGTAATATGAGATGTGTCTGTGTCGAAACACACTGTCTCAGTGTTCCACAGATATGCTCCTTGGTGAGATTATCACACTTGCTGCATGCATTTATACATTATTCAAGGCCAATTCATGCAAGGCAGAAAGTTCACAAAGTGGCGGAGAAGACAGAAATGTAAGGACCGTGGAGTGAAGCAGGATGAAACTGAATGAAAGAGAAAGACACACACAATGATCTCCATTGACAGAACAGCCAATCATTCACAGTACACACACACACACACACACATACATACGCACGCATAGAAAAAGCACAAAATATGCCTGTGCACATTAATATGCATTTTGACCTATCTCAGCCCACTAAAGTATACACAAAAGCTGCAATGTGCAAATATTTTTGCCCTCTAATGTCAAAACTAGCACTGAGATCCAAAGTCCACTGACACAGATCCAGGCTTCCTATAGTCAATAAAATACACGCTCATTAAAAGGGCTAACCCGCATGACCGCACAAGCACACGCCACACACTTTCAGCAGTAAACAACCTCACCTGAGAGCGTGCGGTCCTTGTAGCCTACTCCAGATTCAGCGGAATTGGACAAAGCTCGAAATGCCGGAGAGAGGATGCACTTTGCAGAACTTAGGCTTGAGAGAAAGTTCAACAAATAGCAGGCACTTACAAAACAAGCAAAGGGAGGGAAGAGAGAAACTTTCTGCAGCAGTTGCAGGCCGACAATGAAGGGCACAGGGGGAGGAGGAGAGAAGCAGAGGCGGAGTTACAGCACATTCCAGATAGAGCAGCGTGCAGTGATGTCACATTCGGGAAAAAAGGGGGGGAAAAACAAGGGGAGAGGAAGCTGAGATGTGGGAGTAAAAAGGCAGAACCAGATGAAATATCCTGAGCTGGGCTTTACTTTTAACTCTTCTAAAGAGCTGCAGATGGGGGGGGGGGGGGGGGGGGGGGTCGGGGGCTCTGGATTCAATTAGGTCCGGCGTTGAAACCAAAACACAGAATTCAAGATATCCAATGACAGCGAGGAAGATAAAAGACCGAGAAAGTTGAATAAAGACACAAGTGATCAAGGAAGAGGACGACAAAAGTGACAGCAAACACTAGAACTGTTGGAACTTTATCACCTGCATACCCCAAGCATGTGACACACACACACACACACACACACGCACACACAACAACAGAAACGCTTGATCGGGAAAAAAAGTGCTCACAGTCAGGTGGTAAATGTGAGTCACAGACCAAGTTAATGTGAGCAGCCAGTAAGTGGGTTAAGCCACTAACGACTGACCCGGCTGGGTCTCCGATACCAACACGTTTACAGCAACAGCAGCATTGCACAATCTCTAAAGACTTCCCAAAAGTCCGACGGTTAAAACAAGTTCTCCCTAAACAAGTTCTTCTTTGACAACAATGCTTTGGACCACACGTGTAAAACTCAAGGCCCGGGGGCCAGATAAAAGTGAAAGTTAAAGTACTAATGATTGTCACACAGCGAAATTATTCTCTGCATTTTGACCCATCACCCTTGATCACCCCCTGGGTGGTGAGGGGAGCAGTGGGCAGCAGCGGTGGCCGCGCCCGGGAATCATTTTTGGTGATTCAACCCCCAATTCCAACCCTTGATGCTAAGTGCCAAGCAGGGAGGTAATGGGTCCCATTTTTATAGTCTTTGGTATGACTCGGCCGGGGTTTGAACTCACAACCTACCTATCTCAGGGCGGACACTCTAACCACAAGGCCACTGAGTAGGTCCGGCCCGACATCATTTAACGTGGCCCGCGAAAGTCTGGGTATAATGTGGATACTTCATCTTTCTTACTAAATGTTTTCATTGTTTACATTTTGACAGAAAAAAATGCATGCAATAAATGACATTTCATATGTCTTAAACTTTGACATATATACAAATATTCAATTGTTATTGGTGTGAATCTTTGGGCACCTCACCATTCCATTACGAATTCTTGGGGTGAGGATTTGATTCATAAACGATACTCGTTTCAACACGATTCTCGATTCAAACTGATTTTTGCAATGTATTATTTGGTACAATAGTAACAACACATTAACAAAACAGTTTACGGGTTACAAAACCTCATTTTGGTTTCTGATCTATGACACATACGTGGACCAAGTAAGCATAGAGATGGCCTAAAAAATGTATTTTTTTTTTTTTAATTAATTCATCAAAAAAATAAAAATAAATTCAAGTTTTGAAAATTACTAAAAAAATCAGGATTTGAATGTGATAAAATACATTTTTTAGCACCCCTAATTATTATATACCATATGATAGTTTGTAAAAGAAATAACAATAAATACTTAAATATCTGCTTATCACCTTGACTTACGATTTCAAAGCAAGTTATCCATCAATTTAAACGTACAAAAATCAATTAACCAAATGCATAGGCAATAATATAATGAGGCCATTACCGGTTAAGCGCGGACACTGGCCTAAAATACAGGAAAAGACCAAACTTGTGCGCCCATTAGTGGACATTTAGCTATTAACATCTGTCCAGCCTTGCACAATAAAAATGCTGCAGGACAGCTTGTATTTTAGACGCAAAATGAAATTAGCCGATATTGGACCGATATCTGATATCAATATCGGATCAGGACACCCCTAGTTTTAATTGGCTTTTTTCTAAGTCAGCTTTTAAAGTCAAGCAGAAAGAAAGGAAGGGCCCCGTAAAAAATAAGTAAGCAAAGACTGGAAAAAAAACCCATCTGTTCTACTTCCTCATTTTTCATGGAAGAAATGTGAGGTACCAAAGTGTCAGATGAGTGACGGATAGTGTTTTACATATGACCTAGGGCTGGGCGATATATCGATATACTCGATATATCGCGGGTTTGTCTCTGTGCGATATATAAAATGACTATATCGTGATATTCGAGTATACGTTCTCAGGCAGTTGCTTTTAGCTGCGGGCATTACACTACATGCGTTTCTCACTCTTTCTTGTCTCTCCTTCTCACAGAGACGTAAAACAAGCGCACCTTCTTACATACGTCACATACGTATACACCCTCGCGCAGCAGAGAGGTAGCGGCATGGGTAACGTTAGCTGTGGTGCGAGTGGTAATGCGAGAGAGAGAAGGTGCGAATCTGGTAACAAATGACGGAAGAATTAATTCCCAAGAAAAACAGCACGGGGTCCATCGTCTGGCGGTGGTTTGGCTTCAAGTGGGAATATGTCGAACAATTATGCGGCAAAAGCGTTGCTACAAAAAGTAGCACCTCTACTAATGTAGCATCATTTGAAAAGTCACCCGCTATAGAATGAAGAGTGCTTGAAACTCCGCATGTCATCATGTCATCTCCGTTTGGTGCCACACCAACAAAATGCAGAGGCAACCATTTCCACATCAACATCGTATGAAAAAAAGAGTCAACAACAGCCGTGTCGCTGGCTGTTGTGTCGTTTTCGTCGGTTTCGCTTGCATACGGTTCAAACCGATATGGCTCAATAGCTTCAGTTTCTTCTTCAATTTCGTTTTCGCTACCTGCCTCCACACTACAACCATCCGTTTCAGTACATGCGTAATCTGTTGAATCGCTTAAGCCGCTGAAATCCAAGTCTGAATCCGAGCTAATGTCGCTATACCTTGCTGTTCTAACCGCCATGTTTGTTTGTATTGGCATCACTGTGTAACGTCACAGGAAAATGGACGGGTGTATATAACGATGGTTAAAATCAGGCACTTTGAAGCTTTTTTTTAGGGATATTGCGTGATGAGTAAAATTTGGAAAAAAACTTCGAAAAATAAAATAAGCCACTGGGAACTGATTTTTAATGGTTTTAACCCTTCTGAAATTGTGATAATGTTCCCCTTTAATTTAGTGTTGTTTTGATATGTCATCTTAGTGACATCATGCACAAAAGTGCACTCGTAGCTTGTTTTAAAATGTCTCTGACAATCTTGCACTTTCTGTTTTGAAATGACATGAATGTTTGTGCCACTGCTTAATAACTGTTTAATAAATACACTTTTGGTCATCTGACTTAGTTGTGATTTCCCTCTCTGCATGAAAGTTTAAAATGAGCATATATTAATGCAGTATGAGCAAGAATGTTTTAATGTAGACACATAAAATCATCATACTGCTTTGATTATATGCATCAAGTGTTCATTCAAGGCTAAGGCAAAATATGGAGATATATATCGTGTATCGTGACATGGCCCAAAAATATCGAGATATTAAAAAAAGGCCATATCGCCCAGCCCTAATTTGACCCCAACACAAGAAATATGAAATGCTCTGGTGAAATTTCTAAAAAAGGATTATGAAAGAGGAACATGCATCGTGTCTATTCTTAACGTCTTCGTCACGGTCTAACAGTCTGTATAGTGTGAGTGTGCAACGTTGTGCACAAGGAGAACTGTACGCTTCTAGCACAGAAATTAAGCCAACCTAAAATGTGTCGACAGTTAGACAAATAACAATGGGTATGTTTATAAGTGAACATGTGTCGGTTTTTAGTGTAATAAGTGTCATAGCAATGTGTATGTATGTGTATGTATATTCACAAACATTGATGGACAAATAAAGAAGAAAAGAAGAACTTACATTATTGAGCTCCTTCTGGTTTCCGTACAGAGGGTGGTACTTCCTGTATTTGCCGTGGCGGTACTTGTTAGTGATGAAACGTCGCCGGTCGTCGCTGCAGCTCGAGGGCGACAGAGCCTCGCTTGGTGGGAGGTTGGCTGCCCAGAAACTGTTAACTCGCTCGTTGCCAAGCAACAGGAACACCTGCACGCACAAAAGAGGGCCAGAGGAAATATTTCCAAAGCAACAAAGTGGTCAAGATGCATGTGCTCACCTGGCTATAATAGATACATTTATTCATTAATTATGTATAGTAGTATTGTGCAGAAGCAGTGACTCTCAAACTGTGGTGCATGTGCCACTAGTGGTCCACAGGCTGCATCTAGTGGTACACCAAAGAATCACTTGATTAAAGTACGGCGTTTTATTTTATTTTCCTATATTTAAACTAGTATCTCGATACTTTTCGTTACTTTTCTAAATAAAGGGAACCACAAAAAATTGCATTATTGGCTTTATTTTGACAAAAAATCTTAGGGTACATTAAACATATGTTTCTTATTGCAAGTTTGTCCTTAAATAAAACAGTGAACATACGAGACAACTTGTCTTTTATTAGTAAGTAAGCAAACAAAGGCTCTTAATTTAGCTGCTGACATATGCAGTAACATATTGTGTCATTTTCCCTTCTATTATTTTGTCAACATTATTAAGGACAAGTGGTAGAAAATATTGATTGGGATATTGATTTTTGAAATAGGTAAAGTAAGAAGGAATATAAAATACAAATGTATTTCAGTTTCAGGAGTTAAATGGTGGAACAAGCTCAGTGATGAGTTGAAGACATGTAGTTCTTTGTTAAGGTTTAAGACAGGGGTCGGCAACCCACGGCTCTAGAGCCGCATGCGGCTCTTTAGCGCCGCCCTAGTGGCTCTCTGGAGCTTTTTCAAAAATGCATGAAAAATGGAAAAAGATGAGGGGAAAAATATATATTTTTTGTTTTAATATGGTTTCTGTAGGAGGACAAACATGACACAAACCTCCCTAATTGTTATAAAGCACACTGTTTATATTAAACATGCTTCACTGATTCGAGTATTTGGCGAGCGCCGTTTTGTCCTACTAATCTTGGCGGTCCTTGAACTCACCATAGTTTGTTTACATGTATAACCTTCTCCGACTTTCTAGGACGTGTTTTATGCCACATCTTTTTCTGTCTCATTTTGTCCACCAAGCTTTTAACGTTGTGCATGAATCCACAAAGGTGAGTTTTGTTGATGTTATTGACTTGTGTGGAGTGCTAATCAGGCATATTTGTTCACTGCATGACTGCAAGCTAATCGATGCTAACATGCTATTTAGGCTAGCTATATGTAAATATTGCATCATTATGCCTCATTTGTAGCTATATTTGAGCTCATTTAGTTTCCTTTAAGTCATCTTAGTTCAATTTATATCTCATGACACACTATCTGTATGTAATATGGCTTTTAATTTTTTGCGGCTCCAGACAGATGTGTTTTTGTATTTTTGGTCCAATATGGCTCTTTCAACATTTTGGGTTGCCGACCCCTGGTTTAAGAGAACCTTGAAAAGTGAAATAATTGAAAATTATAAAATTTAGTAACAATTACTTTCATCCCATTGATTTTTTTTTTTTAACGTTGATGTTCCAGGCAATATTATGTTCAGTGAAGGTATAGGATAGGCAAATATAAGCTTTGGCTTCAGCCTATTCCTTTTTCGGTCATTCTTTTTATTTTATTTTATTTTTGTGTGTAAATGTGTATGATTGTTAAATATGTATAATTTGGTCACACAAAATGACTAATGGTTGATGGTTGATTATATGACCGAAATAAACTTATTTCATTCAAAAATGGATTATTAATCTACCTGTACTTTTTAGAGGGGGTATAGTACCGAATATGAAGTACTATACCAATACCGGTATACCGTACAACCATAATTTAAACACAGTGTTACTGATGAAATTGTGTGTAATGTTACACTGGCCAAAATATTTGCTATACAGTACTTGTTAAATAAAACCACTGCCTTGTTTTTAATAAATACTTAGGCCTACTAATCTACTGTATTTTAATGTTGGTCATTATGGTGGTACTTGGAGAGACAAGTTTTTTCTGAGGTGAAAACAGTTTGAGAACCACTTAACTAAAGTACAAGGATATGTGAAGTTTAAAATGTGCAATGCTTTGTCACGTGTGTCACAGTCAAAGGCCATGGGTTCCAATCTCAGCTGGGACCTCTCTTGTAGAGGCTGTAAATTATCCATTTAGGTTTTGGGCATATAAATACTCTATGAATAACCGCCCTATTATAACAAAACATCATTAAAGCATCCACACATTAGTGGTTTTACACTGTGGCCTCGTTTTGCATTTAAAACAGTCACCTATAAAAGTCATTTTTAGGCCAAGGACCCTTAAACTTACAGTTCTTAAATAAGATTTTAGAAAAACTGTTTTTTAAGCAATTCAATTACTTTTTAAATAAAAAATACAATTTTAGAAAGACATCAGTCTGGTTTTAGGATGAACCACAGTACCGAGACAGCACTTTAAAAGATTGGTGGAATTTAATAATAAAATATGAATACAAATCTCAGTGTTGTTTCTGCTGGATCTAAACGCCGAAATTTGATACAATAGACCAGGGGTGTGCAAACTACGGCCCACGGACCAAATACGGCGCGATACGTCATTGCTTTGTTGTGCTTTCAAATTAATCTTAATTACAGGGGGAATCTGAATGCCACAGACTATCCGCCATCGTGTGGAAAATGTGCGTAAATCCAATCATTGACCCTTGACATTCCTTTGAAATGATAACACAGCATTTACTTATATGACACAATCTAAAACAACCTTCCCTAGTCAGGGTGCAAATCTACAAAATGTGCAATTCATTAAGAGGACGGTGGCGGCTTTTAAGGAGAGAAAGTTCAACTGGAGCAGCAGCGCAAAGCGAGTATGACGTCATGCTCGCTGCAGATCGCTTTTCGTCGGGGATATCGAGGGACAGAAGTAAGTCTCTAAACACGAATACAGTCTGTAATAACACCGGAAAAAGACACTAGATTTGTTGCTAGTCGCTTTTGATAAAGAACAAAAATCCCAAAAAGTCTCCAGACAGTGGCTATTACATTCTACAATAAGCAGCAACAATTGAAAATATAGCAAAAGGATATATTATAAAAACACATATATTAATACTAATTAACAATAACAATAATTTGTTGTTAAATGTTTGTATACTTTTTTTGAGCCTTTTTAAAGAACATTTTGTTATCGTGCCCTGATCACACCCCTAAAACCCCAACGCCTCAAATATCTTGGCAATCTAGAAGAAACACTGTCACTATTACATTACTTCATAACGCTACTGTAGTCTTAGTACATTATATTGTCTATATACAATATTTCTTATCCAAAAGTTTGCTTATCTTTTTAAAATTGTGACATTTTTGTCAGAGTTTGTAGATGCCAAACCCCAAGATGCAGAGAAGGCGGAAGGCATTGTACGAGAAAACATGATTTAATTAAACACTAAGGCAAAACAACAAACGAAAGGGTAACAACAAAAGGCACGCACAAGGCGGAGAACAAACTTGGTTATTAACTAAAATAGCACAGAGGCTAACTTTGGGCAAGAAACAAAAACACTTACTATGACACGAAGGAACTAGGACATGAGCAGAGTGAAACAAAAGTAGACAGAGCTACAACGACAAGTGTTAAGACAGGTAGTAATGACAATGACAATAATCCAGCACTGACTGGAGGGGAAGGCAGGTTTAAATAGCAGCTGGCTGATTGACACCAGGTGTGGCCAGGTGCCAATCAGCCACAGCTGAGGGGAAGCAGCACTCAGGGAGACAATCAGGAAATTAAGACAAAATAAAAGCGCTGACAGAAAACTAAGACAAACGAAGGGAAAAACTAAAAAACAGTCAAACTGTCAGGGACAAGCCTGACAATTTTGGCGATTCACGACAATGGGAGACATTAATTTTGGATACAAGTGTCAAACCTTGTGTTATGTTTAACTGAGGATAGAGAATATGTACTCTTTGTATAATTGCACTATTTTAGCAAGCTGACAATATGAATGATTCAGTCTCATGAACTGTAAAATGGGCACATTATGTGCATGCAGTACCTGTATAAGCTCCTCGGTCCAAACCTTCCTGTCCATTTTCAGACTACGAACCTTTGAGATGCTAGGACCCAGGCCTCTGTGCTCTCCTGAAACACATGTGCACACATCAAATATACACACACACACACACACTTTGAAGAAAGCCTGCTTAGTGTGAAATACTTTGATTTGGCCACAACATTCAGATTCGCCACTCCAGATATATGTCTTCTACACATCAAAAAGCTATACGGTACATTTCTGGAATTCTTCCAAGCACACTTGGAATCCATATGTAGCCTTCTAATAATTCTCAAAGGGTGTTTTCATTCAAACACTAACCTGCACATCGTTTGCAGACCACCACACACAAGTTGATGGCGGCCCATTCCGGCTTAGGAGCCCCGCAGTCGGCACAGGAACTGTTGCTTGGCTCCGCCCATATGCGATCCGCGACTTCGCTATTGGACAAGGCCTCACCTATGGAATCCCTCATTGCGTCCACCCACTGATCTTTCAGTTGCTCGGACTCTGCTATGAAACTGCGGATTGAAAAGAACAAACTTCGAAGCGTTAACGCCGCCATGACAGCATCCATTAGCGACTGCCAAGTAGCAGAGTTGGAAGGACAATGTCGCCTTTGCTTTTGAATCCTCTCTCAACCTCTTAGAACTAACTCGTATTCCGCTTTTGTGCTGCTAAATATATTTGAGCTCAAGACCCAGGAACACACTTCCAGATAGACACTAATAGACTACAAACTTCTTCTTTTCGTTCTGAAAGTATGGTGTCTTTCCTCCAGCTGTAAAGGGGACCTAAAATGATTTTAATTTACAAACCCCGTTTCCATATGAGTTGGGAAATTGTGTTGGATGTAAATATAAACGGAATACAATGATTTGCAAAACCTTTTCAACCCATATTCAATTGAATGCACTACAAAGACAAGATATTTGATGTTCAAACTCATAAACTTTATTTTTTTTTTGCAAATAATAATTAACTTAGAATTTCATGGCTGCAACACGTGCCAAAGTAGTTGGGAAAGAGCATGTTCACCGCTGTGTTACAAGGCCTTTCCTTTTAACAACACTCAGTAAACGTTTGGGAACTGAGGAGACACATTTTTTAAGCTTCTCAGGTGGAATTCTTTCCCATTCTTGTTTGATGTACAGCTTAAGTTGTTCAACAGTCCGGGGGTCTCCGTTGTGGTATTTAAGGCTTCATAATGCGCCACACATTTTCAATGGGAGACAGGTCTGGACTACAGGCAGGCCAGCTAGTACCCGTACTCTTTTACTATAAAGCCACGTTGATGTAACACGTGGCTTGGCATTGTCTTGTTGAAATAAGCAGGGGCGTCCATGGTAACGTTGCTTAGATGGCAACATATGTTGCTCCAAAACCTGTATGTACCTTTCAGCATTAATGGTGCCTTCACAGATGTGTAAGTTACCCATGTCTTGGGCACTAATACACCCCCATACCATCACAGATGCTGGCTTTTCAACTTTGCGCCTATAACAATCCGGATGGTTCTTTTCCTCTTTGGTTCGGAGGACACGACGTCCACAGTTTCCAAAAACAATTTCAAATGTGGACTCGTCAGACCACAGAACACTTTTCCACTTTGCATCAGTCCATCTTAGATGAGCTCAGGCCCAGCGAAGCCGACGGCGTTTCTGGGTGCTGTTGATAAACGGTTTTCGCCTTGCACAGGAGAGTTTTAACTTGCACTTACAGATGTAGCGACCAACTGTAGTTACTGACAGTGGGTTTCTAAAGTGTTCCTGAGCCCATGTGGTGATATCCTTTACACACTGATGTCGCTTGTTGATGCAGTACAGCCTGAGGGATTCAAGGTCACGGGCTTAGCTGCTTACGTGCAGTGATTTCTCCAGATTCCCTGAACCCTTTGATGATATTACGGACCGTAGATGGTGCAATCCCTAAATTCCTTGCAATAGCTGCTTGAGAAAGGTTTTTCTTAAGCTGTTCAACAATTTGCTCACGCATTTGTTGACAAAGTGGTGACCCTCGCCCCATCCTTGTTTGTGAATGACTGAGCATTTCATGGAATCTACTTTTATACCCAATCATGGCACCCACCTGTTCCCAATTTGCCTGTTCACCTGTGGGATGTTCCAAATAAGTGTTTGATGAGCATTCCTCAACGTTATCAGTATTTATTGCCACCTTTCCCAACTTCTTTGTCACGTGTTGCTGGCATCAAATTCTAAAGTTAATGATTATTTGCAAAAAAAAAAATGTTTATCAGTTTGAACATCAAATATGTTGTCTTTGTAGCATATTTAACTGAATATGGGTTGAAAAGGATTTGCAAATCATTGTATTCCGTTTATATTTACATCCAACACAATTTCCCAACTCATATGGAAACGGGGTTTGTAGATCCCCCTCGACTTGGTCAATTGAAAAGTAGCTCGCCTGCAGAAAAAGTGTGGGCACCCCAGTCTTAAAATGTGTTTTGACCACAGCGCCAGTTTCTATGTAGAGTGGCACTTTCCAGCACTTTTAATAGGTTGCTTTGCAAAATAATGAATCCCCCCTTTCACGCGAGATCCACCCAGGAATGGGGCCATATGAATCCCTTCCCTACTGTTTGTCCCTAATCTACTGGTCTATACACAGTCTTTTCTTTATACACAGTGAACTAGACTACTTGAGTGACCTGCAGGGATCTCTATCTTTTGATTCAACTCCTGTCTCATTTTGGAATCCACATTTCCCACTATTTTGTTATCCTTAATTCATCTTCTACTAGGGTTTGCTTCCTTCTCCGCCCCTATTCCTATTATCATCTCATTGGGGAGTCTAATGGAAAAACCATCGGGTGACTTTTCTCGGGGCTGCATAATCAAAAAAGTATAGAAATAGACATATTCGGTACACGCTGTATGGTCAGCATGACAGAGTCCGACTTACAGACTCATGAAACTGCACAAAGCGCTTCAGATTTCCCCATCCTGTCAAGCTGAGCCTTTGCACAGCAGGCAGTGAAGTCAGCCAGAAGGCCACACATACCACGCCAACACACGCACTTGTGCACACACACATCTCCTTCTCCACAAATAAACACACACAAAGGGCTTTTTACCCAGCTGAGAGATGTCTAGTGGAGGACCCTGTGGTTAAACCAAGGGTGGGAATTCGCATGGAGCAACATGATCCGGTACTAGCACCGGCTGCGAACAACTATTTCCAAAAAAAAAAAAAAATGGATTGCCAAGATAAGAACCGTGCTGTCTCACTGCACGCTAGTTTTTAGAGCAATCAAATACAGTACCTGAAAATGCGGTAAGGCGTAGTGAGATCAAAGCTGCGACGATCTGTGACTTTAACATTTCCTACGTTCATGTCAATGGATGTGATACCCACTCCAATACGGTAGTCCTGGAGAGAAGAAATGGATCTATATCAAAAGTCAATATTGACATACTTCAGAAAATACTGTGTTCTATAGATCAGTGGTACCCCTCAAAACCTGACTTTAGGCCACATAAAAAACATACCAATGTTAAATTGTTTCCAAAGGCCAATCATTAGTAATTATGTAAAGGCCTACTGAAACCCACAACTACCGACCACGCAGTCTGATAGTTTATATATCAATGATGAAATCTTAACATTGCAACACATGCCAATACGGCCGGGTTAGCTTACTAAAGTGCAATTTTAAATTTTGCGCGAAATATCCTGCTGAAAACGTCTCGGTATGATGACGTCTGCACGTGAAGTCACGGATTGTAGAGGACATTTTGGGACAGCATGGTGGCCAGCTATTAAGTCGTCTGTTTTGATCGCAAAATTCCACAGTATACTGGACATCTGTGTTGGTGAATCTTTTGCAATTTGTTCAATGAACAATGGAGACAGCAAAGAAGAAAGCTGTAGGTGGGAAGCGGTGTATTGCAGGCGGCTGCAGCAACACAAACACAGCCGGTGTTACATTGTTTACATTCCCGGAAGATGACAGTCAAGCTTTACCATTGGCCTGTGGAGAACTGGGACAACAGAGACTCTTACCAGGAGGACTTTGAGTTGGATACGCAGACACGGTACCGTGAGTACGCATGCAGCTGCGGCTTCCAAACATTCGATCGCTTTACCGTACGTGCGTGCCGCTATGTGCATGTCACGTACGTAACTTTGGGGACTTTGGGGAAATATATGTGCTGTATGAACTTTGGGGAGGTGAACGGTACTTTGGGCTGTGGGATTGAGTGTGTTGTGCAGGTGTTGGAGTTGTATTGGCGGGTTATATGGACGGGAGGGGGGAGGTGTTTGTTATGCGGGATTAATTTGTGGCATATTAAATATAAGCCTGGTTGTGTTGTGGCTAATAGAGTATATATATGTCTTGTGTTTATTTACTGTTTTAGTCATTCCCAGCTGAATATCAGGTCCCACCCGCCTCTCACAGCATCTTCCCTATCTGAATCGCTCCCACTGCCCTCTAGTCCTTCACTCTCACTTTCCTCATCCACAAATCTTTCATCCTCGCTCAAATTAATGGGGAAATCGTCACTTTCTCGGTCCGAATCGCTCTCGCTGCTGGTGGCCATGATTGTAAACAATGTGCAGATGTGAGGAGCTCCACAACCTGTGACGTCACGCGCATATCGTCTGCTACTTCCGGTACAGGCAAGGCTTTTTTATCAGCGACCAAAAGTTGTGAACTTTATCGTCGATGTTCTCTACTAAATCCTTTCAGCAAAAATATGGCAACATCGCGAAATGATCAAGTATGACACATAGAATGGACCTGCTATCCCCGTTTAAATAAGAAAATCGCATTTCAGTAGGCCTTTAAGATATCTAACAGTTATATGAATATCAATAAAGTATTTCAGTACAGGTAAAGGGAAACTGCACTTTTGGGGGAGAATTTTGTCTATCTTTCTCAATGTTAGACAAAAACACATTATTCTTTTTTATGCATTCTAAATCGTAAATAAACGCTAGCAAAAGTAATCTAACAACGGAGGTAAAGAGAGCCGCTCTATTCCGCCTATATCAACATGTTATGTACACGCTGTAAGTATACATGTATTTTTCATAATAACATGTAATACATACCGTATTTTTCGGACTACAAGTCGACGTTTTTTTCATGTGTGAAATGATCAACACATTTCCGTAAAATATCAAATAATATTATCTCATTCGCGTGAGCGACGAAGAAAATGTCCGCAATCGTCACACACACGTCAGCAATCGTCACTCACACGCCAACCAATAACAATTCGGCGGGGGAGGGTCATGGCAAAAGTGCATTGTGGGTCATGGAATGCTAACTGCTATATGCTATACGCTACCGCCAGAGCTATTAAAATGGATCACATCAACATTGGCGGTAACTTATAAAAACTGAGAAGGGCTGAACTAAAATGGCACGGAAAAGGAAATCATATACTGCAGATTACAAGCCGGACGTAGTGAAATATGCAGCAGAGAATGGCGATCGAGCAGCAGAAAGAAAGGGAGTGGCGCGTACCAGGAGCGACAACGAGAAAGAAGATTTCATGGGATTTAGCGATCAGGAGTGACAGATTGTTTGGTAAACGTATAGCATGTTCTATATGTTATAGTTATTTGAATGACTCTTACCATTATATGTTACGTTAACATACCAGGCACGTTCTCAGTTGGTTATTTATGCCTCATATAACGTACACTTATTCAGCCTGTTGTTCACTATTCTTTATTTATTTTAAATTGCCTTTCAAATGTCTATTCTTGGTGTTAGATTTTATCAAATAAATACATTTTTAAAACGCCGCTGTACGGAGTGGTACACGGACGTAGGGAGAAGTACAGAGCGCCAATAAACCTTAAAGGCACTGCCTTTGGGTGCTTGCCCAATCACATAATATCTACGGCTTTTCACACACACAAGTGAATGCAATTCATACTTGGTCAATAGCCATACAGGTCACACTGAGGGTGGCCGTATAAACAACTTTAACACTGTTACAAATATGCGCCACACTGTGAACCCACACCAAACAAGAATGACAAACACATTTCGGGAGAACATCCGCACCGCAACACAACATAAACACAACAGAACAAATACCCAGAACCCCTTGCAGCACTAACTCTTCCGGGACGCTACAATATACACCCCCCACCTCAACCCCGCCCACCTCAACCTCCTCATGCTCTCTCAGAGAGAGCATGTCCCAAATTCCAAGCTGCTGTTTTGAGGCATGTTAAAAAAAATAAAGCACTTTGTGACTTCAATAATAGTTATGGCAGTGCCATGTTGGCATTTTTTTCCATAACTTGAGTTGATTTATTTTGGACAATATCGTTGGACAATATCGAGAATATCGGATATCGGCAAAAAAGCCATTATCGGACATCTCTACTTAGAATGCATAAAAAATAAAAACGTGTTGTTGTCTTACATAAGGATTGTAAATGATGAATTCCAACCAAAGTGCAGTTCCCCTTTGGGCATGTTTAAATCAGATGATTATACACTCACCTCCATGGTTTTATAGAGAAAGACCTTATCTGTGGCCACAACTGTAAAAAGTTTGGAGCGTAAACCTTTCAGCTCCAAATAGCCTTTGAAATGTGGCGTCAAAGGCAAGCTCGGGCTTATTATACTGCGTCTCTGGCGCCCTCTTGTGCAGTCCTGCAGCACAGTCACCCACTCGTTTCTCTCAGCTGGATGTACAATCAATGGGGAAAAAGGATATTCAGGCAAATTTAGATTGGCACAAATTTATGCTGAAATATATGTGTGCACGTTATACACATGTTTGGACTGTGCAAACGTATTATTGTGGACAAACTAACGATCAGACAAACCTTCGCTTTCAGCCTTGAAGATAAACGTCCGATTGCTTGTGATGACCTCAAACTTCAGCTCCCCCACACTGGTCACATTAGTTACTGATGCGGTGGAGATGATGCCTTTCGAATACACCTGCTGCAACAGACAAAAGCCACAACTACTTTGTCAAGCCGAACCCTACCTCCACATGCAGCCTGCAGATGTGGTCATGTTTGAGCACAGTCTGAGTGCAGAAATGCATGTGAAAAGGAACTGAAGAAAACGCGTGTGGGGGTGAATACCTTGTCATTGTCGAAGTATCTTAGGTAGTCCACGTCGAGCTTTACCCATCGCCTCTGATAATAAAGAACCCTGTGTAAGAGCAAGTACTGTAAATTTAGGATAATAATAATAGGGATATGTGAAACTGCAGTAGTATGTACCGTAAATTTTGGACTATAATCCGCTACTTTTTTCCAATGCTTTGAACCCTGCGGCTTATAAAACGGTGCGGCTCATTTATGGATTTTTCTTCGCTGGCGGCCATAATGCAAACATGCAAAAACACTGAAATTGTGAGTTATTGTCTGTGCTATGGTTCCAATCTTTTGGACGAGTGCTGCTCTGTGACCATCTACTATAGTGTTTCCTGCTGCTTAAATATTTGAACGGGAAGTACAAGTGCCGTCCTGTCTTCTAATCGTCCGTAGTGTTTCTGCTCCAATGGATTCTTCATTCATTACCCCAAGCAACGTTTGTAAGTTTTACAATATAACTAAAACAATTCTTACTTCCTAAACTTAGACTTAGACTAAGACAAACTTTATTCATCCATAAGGGAAATTGTTCCACACAGTAGCTCAGTTACAAAAGATGGAAAGGGTAAGGATGGAAAAGATAATGCAGGTATACAGTAGACTAAAAATGTACCAAAGTAGCAATATAAAATATATTCATGTTATATATACAGTAGAGATGTCCGATAATATCGGACTGCCGATATTATCGGCCGATAAATGCTTAAAAAATGTTTCAAAAAGTAAAATTTATGACTTTTTAAAACGCCGCTGTACGGAGTGGTACACGGACGTAGGGAGAAGTACAGAGCGCCAAAAAACCTCAAAGGCACTGCCTTTGCGTGCCGGCCCAATCACATAATATCTACGGCTTTTCACACACATAAGTAAATGCACAGCATACTTGGTCAACAGGCGTACAGGTCACACTGAGGGTGGCCGTATTATCAACTTTAACACTGTTACAAATATGCGCCACACTGTGAACCCACACCAAACAAGAATGACAAACACATTTCGGGAGAGCATTCGCACCGTAACACAACATAAACACAACAGAACAAATACCCAGAATCCCTCGCAGCACTAATTCTTCCAGGACGCTACAATATACAGAGAGCATGTCCCAAATTCCAAGCTGCTGTTTTGAGGCATGTTAAAAAAAATAAGGCACTTTGTGACTTCAATAATAAATATGACAGTGCCATGTTGGCATTTTTTTCCATAACTTGAGCTGATTTATTTTGGAAAACCTTGTTACATTGTTTAATGCATCTAGCGGGTCATCACAACAAAATTAGGCCTAATAATGTGTTAACTCCACGACTGTATATATCGGTATCGGTTGATATTGGAATCGGTAATTAAGAGTTGGACAATATCGGAATATCGGATATCGGCAAAAAAGCCATTATTGGACATCTCTATTTGTAAGTTTTACAATATAACTAAAATAATTCTTACTTCCTAAACTTAGACTTAGACAAACTTTATTGATCCACAAGGGAAATTGATGGAAAGGGTAAGGATGGAAAAGATAATGCAGATATAAAGTAGACTAAAAATGTACCAAAGTAGCAATATAAAATATATACATATTACATATACAGTATATACTATATACTGATATATTATATTATATTTTATATAATATATACAATATATAAGAAATCCCAATAACCATGTACAATGTAACAGCTTCAGCAACATAATGGCAGCAGTTACATATACTGTAATAAATTGTGTGATACCAGTTGGAAGTGTTTTCATGCATATTTGCTCGTGCTAGCGTCGTTAGCATCAGCTAATATGCTAACACATTTACGAGTGTCTGTGTTAGTATTATTAACTTACAATTGCATTCTTTTTGTATTATTTCACTTTCACAAATTCCACAGTAAATCCTCCAAAATGTCACCCTGGAGTTATTGAGTCGGTTAAGCTGATTGGAGAGCTAGCTTCCGCAGCTCGTGGGTCCATGATGATGTCTTCTGTTTTGTTTGATCAGCCGTTTTACTGCCGTGTTACAGATACCCTTTTAGAATCAATTATAGTATGTAAATAAACATTTACAAAATCCAACCCGGAAAATACAGTAATGGATTGAAAATCAACATTTCAGAATCATTCCAAACACGTTTAAAAGATTGTTACTATTGTTTTGTGTGTTATCAGGCTTACCCCTGTGGGGGATTCTTGTCCAGCCAGCCCTTCCTGATAACAGCAGGGGCCTGAGAACTGTCTTCTTTAGGGGGTGAAGCCAGTCTGCCAATGTTAGGTAAGTAGATGCTGCTTTGAAGGCTGTTAAGGCCCGGTTCCTCCCAAACACTCGATCTATGGATGCATATTAGTGAGCAAAAAACAGTGGTTAAGAGAAAACGCAATGTCAGCAAAGAACATGTCCTATCCGGTTTGCTAGAAAAACAAACATTGCAGGTTTTTCCAGTCTGTTGCAGTCATAAATTACAGTAAACATTGTGCGCGTGCTTTAAATGTCAAATACACTTTACTCACTTTATATCAAGACACTTTGTAAATATTTAGTTGATTTGAGAATGTGAAGAGATCATTCTTGAACGCAGTAAACGCAGTCGACACGTGTCAAGTCAAAGGCTGCGGTTTCAAAAGTGATTGTGCAAAATGTCCAATTCAATTGAGAATGTTTCCTATATTCAAATGCTATTCTAATTTATTTTGTATTGAAATTAAATTTCGGTTTGCAAACAGGAAGTGGAATTGCCATTCCATGTACAGCATACTTGCCAACCTTGAGACCTCCGAATTTGGGAGATGGGGGAGTGGGTGGGTGGGTGGGTGTTTAGGGGTAACGGGGGTGTATATATTTTCAAGTATTTCTTATATATATATTTATATATATACCGTATTTTTCGGATTATAAATCAAAGTTTTTTTCATAGTTTGGCCGGGGGTGCGACTTATACTCAGGAGCGACTTATGTGTGAAATGATTAACACATTACCGTAAAATATCAAATAATATTATTTATCTCATTCACGTAAGAGACGAGACGCATATCAGCGATCGTCACATACACACGTCAACCAATAAAAATTTGGCGGGGGCGGGTCATGGCAGAAGTGCATTGTGAAAAAAAAGATGCTACCTGCTACCACTTCCGTACCTGTGAAAATTGGTCATTTCAACATTGGCAGTAACTTACAAAAACTGAGAAGGGCTGAACAAAAATAGCACCGAAAAGGAAATCATATACTGCAGGTTACAAGCTGGAAGTAGTGAAATATGCAGCAGAAAACGGCAATCGAGCAGCAGAAAGAAAAAAATTCGACTTATACTCTAGTGCGACTTATTTTATGTTTTTTTCCTTCTTTATTATGTATTTTCGGCCGGTGCGATTTATACTCCGGAGCGATTTATAATCCGAAAAATAGGGTATATATATATATATATATATATATATATATATATATATATATATATATATATATATATATATATATATATATATATATATATAAATATTCCGTTCATGAATGAGTACATCCGTTCGTACACCGTGTTCAATGGAGAAGTCTGATCTACAAAATGTGCAGACAGCATACCCCTTCCCCTTCCAGCTGTCCTGGATGAACTGAAATTATTTTTTCCAATCATGTTTGAAACTTGCAAGCTTACTTCTGCTTCTTACTCGTCGTCGCCATGTCTCTTCTTCGTTCTTCTGCTTCGTCTCTGTTATGTTTTTGGACATTACTACTTGCCGTAGTTTTGAAGCAATGCATGATGGGAATCCGGATGCTGTGTGTCAGTGTATTAACGTGCCAGCTGGAGTAAACACACGCTGAGAAATAGCTCCGTGCCTGCCTACTTTATGGATTATAGATTGATTGATTGATTGAGACTTTTATTAGTAGATTGCACAGTACAGTACATATTCCGTACACTAAATGGAAACACCCGAATACGTTTTTCAACTTGTTTAAGTCGGGGTCCACGTTAATCAATTCATGGTAAAGATAAACCTATGGATAACGGAGACATATATAATAGTCTCCTTTTCAGGTGAGAGAGGACGCTAAAGGCAATGCCTTTAAAGGGGAACATTATCACCAGACCTATGTAAGCGTCAATATATACCTTGATGTTGCAGAAAAAAGACCATATATTTTTTTAACCGATTTCCGAACTCTAAATGGGTGAATTTTGGCGAAATAAACGCCTTTCTAATATTCGCTCTCGGAGCGATGACGTCACAATGTGACGTCGCATCGGGAAGCAATCCGCCATTTTCTCAAACACTGAGTCAAATCAGCTTTGTTATTTTCCGTTTTTTCGACTGTTTTCCGTACCTTGGAGACATCATGCCTCGTCGGTGTGTTGTCGGAGGGTGTAAGAACACGAACAGGGACGGATTCAAGTTGCACCAGTGGCCCAAAGATGCGAAAGTGGCAAGAAATTGGACGTTTGTTCCGCACACTTTACCGACGAAAGCTATGCTACGACGAGATGGCAAGAATGTGTGGATATCCTGTGACACTCAAAGCAGATGCATTTCCAACGATAAAGTCAAAGAAATCTGCCGCCAGACCCCCATTGAATCTGCCGGAGTGTGTGAGCAATTCAGGGACAAAGGACCTCGGTAGCACAGCAAGCAATGGCGGCAGTTTGTTCCCGCAGACGAGCGAGTTAAACCCCCTGGATGTCTTGGCTCACACCGTCCCGAAGATGATCAAGAGAAGAATATCGACCCTAGCTTCCCTGGCCTGCTGACGTGAGGGTATGTCTACAGAATATATTAATTGACGAAAACTGGGCTGTCTGCACTCTCAAAGTGCATGTTGTTGCCAAATGTATTTCATATGCTGTAAACCTAGTTCATAGGTTTTAGTTTCCTTTAATGCCAAACAAACGCATACCAATCGTTGGTTAGAAGGCGATCGCTGAATTCGTCCTCGCTTTCTCCCGTGTCGCTGGCTGTCGTGTCGTTTTCGTCGGTTTCGCTTGCATACGGTTCAAACCGATATGGCTCAATAGCTTCAGTTTCTTCTTCAATTTCGTTTTCGCTACCTGCCTCCACACTACAACCATCCGTTTCAATACATTCGTAATCTGTTGAATCGCTTAAGCCGCTGAAATCCGAGTCTGAATCCGAGCTAATGTCGCTATAGCTTGCTGTTCTTTCCGCCATGTTTGTTTGTGTTGGCTTCACTATGTGACGTCACAGGAAAATGGACGGGTGGTTAAAATCAGGCACTTTGAAGCTTTTTTTAGGGATATTGCGTGATGGGTAAAATTTTGAAAAAAACTTTGAAAAATATAATAAGCCACTGGGAACTGATTTTTAATGGTTTTAACAATTCTGAAATTGTGATAATGTTCCCCTTTAAGGCACGCCCCCAATATTGTTGTCCGGGTGGAAATTGGGAGAAATTCGGGAGAATGGTTGCCCCGGAAGATTTTCGGGAGGGGCACTGAAATTCGGGAGTCTCCCGGGAAAATCGGGAGTGTTGGCAAGTATGATGTACGGTAATGCTCATTTTACGAGCTCAATTGGTTCCAAGACCGAGCTCGTAGGTAAAAACTTGTACCTCAAATCAGCGCCACCCATTGAAGTTGGTTAAAATCAATTAAATCTATGCTTCCCCCAAAAAATTCCCAAACAATTTTAACATGTAACATGTCTTTTAAAATAACTTTTAAATATGTAATATTGTAGACCCTATGGGGTTGGCAGAGGTACTACAGGGGGGTTGTGGATTGTATTATTTATTTATTTATTTTTGTATATTTCCCAATGCAACTTTTCCACAAATGTCTTTAAATACACGTGAACATTGAGCCAACACACTATCATGTAGTTGAATGTGATTAATAATAACATGAGTAAATAATTGTAGTGTTATATTCGTGTTAACTTTTAAGATAGCTAGCAATTAGGTTTCTAATTGCCAGCTAATGATTAGCGCTGAAGTTGTCAGCTTGCGATTAGCGCTTCTAAATCAGGACCTTGCACAAGCTAGGTGTTTGTTTGCGTGCACGTGTGAATAATGGTTGCGTATTACTTACTCATCGTCATCTAATATTTCGTCGTCGCTGCACAAAGAACTATATCGCCCCTTTGCCACTACAACAGGAACTTGCAGGGACATTTCCTGTGGAAGGACACTGCTGTCATTCATAAATGTCATGAAGAGATACATGTATTAGAATAACTCGACAAACACTCTTACCCTTTCTTGAGGGTTCCCTTGGCCAACGCTGGCATAAGATGCGTCCACTTCTTCATAGTCATCAGAATCACCATCGATGGATGACAGCGCTGAAACACAATTAATAATGAAGCAATGCCATGTGGCGGCTAAAGTGGATAGTGCAACCCCCTGTTCGTCACATTTCACGTGTCAGGGAAACTGCAACAAATGGGGCCATATGAATCCCCATCCTACTGTGACTAATCAGAAATAAATATGACTCATTTGATTGTGCATGAAAATTACAAACATCAAAATTGATAGTAGTGTACAGTGGAACCTCAATTTACAACTTAATTGGTTCTTAAACAGGGTTGGTAAATAAAAATTAAAATGTATATTGAACCAAATGTCTCCATAAAAAACAATGTCAACATGAATATCGCTTCCATATATACATATATATATATATAATAATAGTAATAATACACATATATATATATATACATATGCATACAGATATATATATATATACATATATATATATATATATGTATCACAATACGAAGGTCCTGAGTAGTCTTGGGTTCAATCCCGGGCTCGGGATCTTTCTGTGTGGAGTTTGCATGTCCTCCCCGTGACTGCGTGGGTTCCCTCCGGGTACTCCGGCTTCCTCCCACTTCCAAAGACATGCACCTGGGGATAAGTTGATTGGCAACACTAAATTGGCCCTAGTGTGTGGATGTGAGTGTGAATGTTGTCTGTCTATCTGTGTTGGCCCTGCGATGAGGTGGCGACTTGTCCAGGGTGTACCCCGCCTTCCGCCCGATTGTAGCTGAGATAGGCTCCAGCGCCCCCCGCGACCCCAAAGGGAATAAGCGGTAGAAAATGGATGGATGGATATATATAAATACACATATACATACATATATACATACATACATATACAGTATATATATATACACACACACATATATATATATACATATACATATATATACTGTATATATATACATATACATATACATACATATACATATATATATATACATATATATACATATACATATTTATATATACATATTTATATATACATATATAAAACCATATATATATATATATATATATATATATATATATATGTGTATATATATATATATATATACACACACACACACACACACATACATATATATATATATATATACATATACACATCTATATATGTATATATGTATATGCATATGTACATACATATACATACATACATTATATACTGTATATATATATATATATTAAGGCTGAAACGACGCGTCGACATAGTCGACGTCATCGGTTACGTAAATACGTCGACGTCATTTTTGTGCGTCGGCGCGTCGCATATTTACGTCACACCACTGTCATGGCGGAGCGCAGAGCAAACGATGTGAGCGAGGGGAAAAAAACACGCCAAAAGTCGTCAAAAGTGTGGGAGTATTTTAATAAACGGCCTAATAATGTTGTTTTATGCACACTGCGTCGAGCGGAAATGGCGTATCACAGCAGCACAACGGCTATGAACGAGCATCTAAAAAGAAAACATCCGACAGCGTTCTTCCCATCACCATCAACGAGTCAATCATCCGCGTGAGTATACGTTGTCATCATTACAAAAAAACATGAATGTGTCATTTGTATCTGCGTTATAAATTCATAAACTAAAGCACCGTTTCGCTCTGAGAGGCGCGTTTGGCGTGCCTGTTCAGTGTTTACAAAGACGCGCTCCTCTTTAACGCTAACGTTAATAAGTTGTACAAATACCTTTTACAACATTAACAGTTACATATACTATCTTTAACGCTAACGTTAATAAGTTGTGCAAATACCTTTTACAACATTAACAGTTACATATACTATGTACAAACGAACAATTAACTTCACTTTAATCATACTATCATTGTTGTGTTATTAAACCAATTTAACAAGATAATGTGTGTAGTTTAATTAACCTTTTGTATTAAAGTAAGCTGTATTTGGGTATATTTAAAATGAAAATTAATTGTTGTCTCTTATGTTGCAGCAAACGACAAAGCAGTGTCCAGGATTTTTTTCCAAAGAGGCATGGGACTGAATGCACACCCCAAGTGGCCGCTGACCTGACTGATGGTGTCCTGGAAATGATGGTCATAGACATGAGGCCATTAAATATGGTAGAAGGGGAAGGGTTTCAAAAAATGATCAAACGGTTTCACTCTGGCTACACACTACCATCAAGAACCCACTTCACTAAGCTTATGGAGCAAAAATACACAAAGAAAATGAATGAAGTCAAAGCAATCCTGAAAAATGTGAAAGGAAAACTGACACTCACAACTGATGCATGGACAAGTATGGCCACTGAAGCTTACCTTGGTGTCACCATTCACTTTGTTAATGATGAGTGGGAGCTTACCTCAATTAACTTGACAACAATGCCCCTCAATGAAAAGCACACTGCAGAAAACATTGCCTCTTGGATTGAGGATGTTGTCAATAAGTTTGAAATAAACATAAAACTAGTACAAGTCATTGTACATGACAATGCTGCAAATGTTGTTGCAGCTTTAAGAGTTCTTGAGGAAAGACATGGTGTTTCATCCCTCAGATGTGTTGGCCATACTCTACAGCTTGTAGTTAACCATGCTCTAAAGGACAACCACATCAGCAGAGCTTTAGGAGCAGCAAGAAGTTTGGTCGAGTACTTCAGAAAAAGTGAGCTATCCAGTACAAAACTAAAGGTTAAGCAAAAACAAATGGGTTCTCCAGACCACAGCCTCATACAAGATGTGTCTGTGAGATGGAACAGTTCCTTTTACATGATTAGTCGCCTGCTTGAGCAGAGGTGGCCAATAACAGCAACTCTGTCAGATCCGGAGGTCACTCAAAGAGGGAAGCATTTTCTGGATCTTAAGGCTGACCAGTGGAGCTTGCTTGAAGAACTTGAACAAGTTCTGAAACCTTTTGAATGTGCAACTGTGTACCTGAGTGGAGAATCTTATGTAACAGTTTCCGCTGTCCCTCTGCTGGTCAAAGGGCTTCGGAAGGCTACACAAACTGCTTTTGAAAATGCATCAATCAAGTGTTTCCAGGTCACTGCTGCACGTGAGATAACATCCAGGTGGGAAGCCGAGACCACATTCAAAGATGATGGACCAAATGTGTGCATATTAGCAGCTGCACTTGACCCACGATTCAGGAAGCTGAAATTCCTGACTGCAGATGAGTGTTTAAAAGTTCAATACAAGCTGCATGCAATAGTTCTGGAGGAGAAAAGAAGGGAAAAGGAGACACACGCTCAACAGGGCACAGCAATGCAAGTGGAAAGACCAGATGCTGACAGGCGGCCTGTATCTTTACTAGACACACTTCTTGGCTCAGATTCAGATGAACTCAGCAACAATGAGGAAGACAACAATGACAGTAATGATGCTGAAATGGTCAGAAACGAGTTAGTGTCTTATTTTGGAGAATCCCCCATTTCCAAGGATGAAAACCCATTAAAATGGTGGAAAGAACATCAGGCAAGGTTTCCAAATCTGGCAATGCTGGCTCGGTCTTACCTCTCAGTTCCAGCCACATCGACCCCTTCTGAGCGCCTATTTTCAGCTGCTGGGAATATTGTAAACAAGAAAAGAACCAGCCTCACCCCAGAGCATGTAGACATGCTAACCTTTCTTCATTACAACTGTTAGTCACTCACTGGAATGAGTAGAATTGGTTATAGTGTACTGTGTTGGACTGGATGTTTATTTTGCACATTTTAAAAGCAATACTTAATGTTTACAGTGCTCCAGAATATTTAGATTGGCACAAATGTTTACAGTGTTACAGAATGTTTTGCCATGTTTTCAATGTTGACTGAGTGGCCATACTTTTTTTTTTTGGAAATAAAAGCCATGCCTTTTGAAAAAACTGGCCTAAATTTATTTTTTTCATCTTAATTTTAAATAAAAAAAATAATCGGTAAAAGGAAAAATAATCTATAGATTAATCGAAAAAATAATCTATAGATTAACCGATTAATCGAAAAAAATAATCTATAGATTAATCGATAGAAAAATAATCGTTAGCTGCAGCCCTAATATATATATATATATATATATATATATATATATATATATATATATATATATATATATATATATATATATATATATATATATATATATATATATATGTACACTGATATATACATACATACATATATATATATATATATATATACATATATATATATATATATATATACATATATATATATATATATATATATACACACACAAACACACACATATATATATATACATATACACATATATATGTACCGGTACACTGATATATACACACATACATACATACATATATATAAAATATATACACACATACATACATACATATATATATATATATATATATATATATATATATATACACACACACCGGTATATATATATATATATATATATATACACACACAAATATACACCACATCTAATTAAATGCCCTACATATACATATATACACATATACATATATATACACACATATACATATATATACACACATATATATATATATACATATACACACACACATATATATATATATATATATGTATACACACACACACACACACACACATGTGTGTATGTTTAGCACCTAGCAATGCTTCTGGTTCATAATTTTTCCCAAAGTAATCGTTGTTGCCTCTCACAAAGTCTGCTTGATTAGCATTGTTGTTAGAGGGGAAGGGATCTTTGGTTCCTAGCGCGACGTCACTCGATCAAGTGATTGGCTTCCTAATTAACTCTCAAAATGGCTCGGAAATCTCCGTGAGAGTGATACTATTTTGATCATATCTATTTATTCACAAACTTTGAAAGTTCTTTGGTGTCATACATCATATATATATATATGACAACAGCTTCAAAATGGAGGCAACGTGTTTTCCACATTACTGGTACAAAGATTGTGGTTGACTGACAATAGGCTCACTCTGTTCATGTAATTCTACTAATTATTAAACGTGCTCAGGTGCTGAGAGCAAAGAGCAGAGTGAGACCTCTTGTATCAAGTTTGGAAGCCAGAGACGAAGACGTAGCAATTTATCGAAGACAGCAAACTAATAGTTAATTGTTCGATTTATTGACTTCAGCCAAGGCCTACCATTGTATAAAAAATGTATTGCCTCTAGATATCAAAATGAATGCTCTTAAATGCCATTTAAGGCCTTAATTTTTGCAAAATTGTAATGACTTCTAATGCATTTTAATGACCCGCGGAAACACGGAAACAAGGTTCGTACACCAAAGCCTATTTTTATTCAGTCTGTGGTTCATAAATTAAGAAGGTTCGTACAATGAGAGGAGTGGTAACTTGGGGTTCCACTGTCCTTTCTTGTATGGGTGCTGCTGTACTTACTTGTCTGAGGTGCTGACTGGAGGGCTCCTCGAGCAGTCAGGCCAGGTTGGTGGTCGTCTTGACTTGACTGCTGTGTGATTTCTTGAGTTTGAGAGGTCTTAATGCGAGGAGGAACCCTTGGAGTATGGTCTTGAAGCAGTTGATCCATGTTGCTAGAAGGCGGGCTGCAAGACAACACAGTACAGGAGATGTCAAAAGAGCCTCAGTGGTGTCGTCGAGCACCGAGGTCATTGGAGATTGCGTGAGAACCCCATGTCGACGGCTAAAAAAAAAATGTCTCTCTTCTCTTCTGCGCTTTCTATCTGTTACATTTTCTCCTTCTACGTCTCATTTTGGCAACACGTCTGAACCTGACTCCTACTGCTAAATACCATCTCCATGTTAACGGCATACCAAGGCAAACCTAATGCGATACATATTACAGTGTGTACATGCATGTTCTATGACCTTGAACTTTCTTTTAAGTACAGTAAGAAGGGGATTTGTACGGCCCCATTCGTTACGGTTTACCTGACACATAAAACGTGACGAATTGGGGGGGGGGGGGGGGGGGGTGCATTATCTACTTGAGCGGCCAGAGGGCAGTAGAGTGTTGAATACCTTAAAATGTGTTTGGTGGCAATTTCAACTTTGACCACAGCGTCAGTTGTTATGTAGAGTGGCGCTTTCCATCACTTTCAGCAAACTGCGTTGCAAAATGATTACACCCCGAACCCCCCACCCCCCCCCCCCCCCCCGACCCACCTTCCTCTCACGGGAAATCCACCCAGGAATGGAGCCATATGAATCCCTTCCCTTGTTTTGTCAAAATATCCTGGGCTGAACAATTTAAGCTTGTAATGTCTCCTACAACCTTGCTAAAAAAAACTCAGAATAAATTTGTTTTGAGAACACATTTTTTGATAAAAACATTTAAAAAATGATTATTGATATTATCATTCTTAACAAAAATGGTAAATGGGTTATACTTGTATAGCGCTTTTCTACCTTCAAGGTACACACAGCGCTTTGACACTATTTCCACATTCACCCATTCACACACACATTCACACACTGATGGCGGAAGCGGCCATGCAAGGTTCTAACCACGACCCATCAGGAGCAAGGGTGAAGTGTCTTGCTCAAGGACACAACGGACGTGACGAGGTTTGTAGTAGGTGGGGATCGAACCAGGAACCCTCAGGTTGCTGGCACGTTTTTTTTTTGGTTTTTTTATATATAAAAGCAACATAATGT
The DNA here is from genome assembly GCF_033978685.3 of Nerophis lumbriciformis. NCBI lineage: Eukaryota > Metazoa > Chordata > Actinopteri > Syngnathiformes > Syngnathidae > Nerophis > Nerophis lumbriciformis. The sequence goes on along the minus strand of NC_084577.2, from coordinate 18,847,764 downwards.
TGCTTTTGTAAATGTTTTATTTTTGTCGTATTGTATTTCATCTAAAAAATATACCTAAAATATATTAATAAATAAATATAATACAACAAAATATAATAAACAAAATATATAAGATAAATGTACTGTATGTGTATTTTTTCTCAATTGCTTTGTATGTTTTAAAGCTGGGATTAGGTTCGAGTTGGGGTTGCTATATTTTCTTGATTTTTGAGTAACATTCTGGGATTTTTGTAAATTAAAAGAAGAAAACATTTTAAAAACGCTTTTCAGGCGTATAAGTCATACGTCAACAGCCAAGATGAGCTGTGTCACAGTTAGGGCTGCAAATATTACTCGAGTAAATGGATTGATTCAGTTCGAAAAAAGCATCGATTTGTATTTTGTTGCATCGATTCTTTGTGTAATGTGGGGAGGTGCGGTAAAGACAAATAACTCAAAGAAAAACAACATTTATTTTTCTTGTTCTTATTATTATAAAATCATTGTGGGGTTGTTTTTGTTATTGTTTACAAGCTTAGGGAGTACGTTTCTGGGTAAAGGAAGGCTTTGAGGGCTAAACTCAAATGATTTAAAGAAGAACTTGACAAAGGAACTCTTTTTCTATCATAGTAACACATCGGCGTGCTTTGGTATTAGCCGTAAAAGCTAACTACGGGAAGAGATAAGCTAGCTTCAACAACAACACGCGTTTGAGACAAAGATAAGACCTTCTGGAGGAAAGTTCTGTGGTCAGATGAAACAAAAATTGAGCTGTTTGGCCACGATACCCAGCAATATGTTTGGAGGAGAAAAGGTGAGGCCGTTAATCCCAGGAACACCATACCTACTGTCAAGCATGGTGGTGGTAGTATTATGCTCCGGCCCTGTTTTGCTTTACAGCAGTGTTTTTCAACCTTTTTTGAGCCGAGGCACATTTTTTGCGTTGAAAAAATGCGGAGGCACACCACCAGCAGAAATCATTAAAAAATGAAACTCGGTTGACAGTAAAAAGTCGTTGTCGCAATTGTTGGATATGACTTTAAACCATAACCAAGCATGCATACTGTAACTATAGCTCTTGTCTCAAAGTAGGTGTACTGTCACCACCAGTCACATCACGCCGTGACTTATTTTGACATTTTTGCTGTTTTCCTGTGTGTAGTGTTTTAGTTCTTGTCTTGCGCTCCTATTTTGGTGGCTTTTTCTTTCTTTTTTTTTTTGGTATTTTCCTGTAGCAGTTTCATGTCTTCCTTTGAGCGACATTTCCCGGATCTATTTTGTTTTTATCCTTCTTTGTGGGGACATTGTCGATTGTCATGTCATGTTCGGATGTACATTCTGGACGCCGTCTTTGCGCCACAGTAAGTCTTTGCTGTCATCCAACATTCTGTTTTTGTTTACTTTGTAGCCAGTTGAGTTTTAGTTTCGTTCTGCATAGCCTTCCCTAAGCTTCAATGCCTTTTCTTAGGGGCACTTACATTTTGTTTATTTTTTGTTTAAGCATTAAATACGTTTTTCTGCCTACCGCTGTTTCCGACATCTACAAAGCAATTAGCTACCGGCCGCCACCTACTGATATGGAAGAGTATTACACGGTTACTCTGCCAAGCTCTAGACAGCACCGACACTCAACAGCAACACATCATTTGCAGACTATAATTACTGGTTTGCAAAAAATATTTTTTTACCCCAAATAGGTGAAATTAGATAATCTCCCACGGCACACCAGACAGTATCTCACGGCACACTAGTGGTTGAAAAACACTGCTTTACAGAGAGTAAATGGGACAATGAAAAAGGAGGATTACCTCCAAATTCTTCAGGACAACCTAAAATCATCAGCCCGGAGGTTGGGTCTTGGGCGCAGTTTGGTGTTCCAACAGGACAATGACCCCAAACACACGTCAAAAGTGGTTAAAGAATGGCTAAGAATGAAGGTTTTAGAATGGCCTTCCCAAATTCCTGACTTAAACGTGTGGACAATGCTGAAAAAACAAGTCCATGTCAGAAAACCAACAAATTTAGCTGAACTGCACCAATTTTGTCAAGAGGAGTGGTCAAAAATTCAACCAGAAACTTGCCAGAAGCTTGTGGATGGCTACCAAAAGCGCCTTATTGCAGTGAAACTTGCCAAGGGACGTGTAAACAAATATTAACATTCCTGTATGTATACTTTTGACCCAGCAGATTTGCTCACATTTTCAGTAGACCCATAATAAATTCATAAAAGAACCAAACTTCATGAATGTTTTTTGTGACAAACAAGTATGTGCTCCAATCACTCTATCACAAAAAAATAAGAGTTGTAGAAATTGATAGAAACTCAAGACAGCCATGACATTATGCTCTTTACAAGTGTATGTAAACACAGGCTTGTAGGGATGATATAGCCTCTGTTTTTTTTCCTGACTTAACGTATATTCTGCTCTACCCCGGTATTGAGCACTGTATAACGGATAAACCACAGAAACCTCGACTATATATATATATATATATATATACATATATATATATATATATATACATATATATATATATATACATATATATATATATATATATATATATATATATATATATATATATATATATATATATATATATATATATATGAGGTAGATAACCTTGACTTGGTACTTTGATAAGTAGCTCACCTGCTATAGAGCATTGTGAATACAGCTAACAACTGTAGTCATCACAAGTATGAACATCATGGTGTCATCAGTACGAGGTATACCTCCCTAAAAATAGTTCCACAATGACAGGAAACTGGCCTTTTCACACAGTTCTTCCTATTTCTCAGCGGAAGAGCACTTTGCCGTGTTGCATTTAACACAATCTCAGCTACCTCAAACTTAAACCAACAACCTGAGTGAGTGCTCTTTGCGCCAACGGGCATAGTTTAAGTGAGGAGTTCTGGAAACGTCAGTATAGCTATATAACTTTGTGGTTGACAATACAGTATAATGTACTGTACTACACCAATGCAGCTAAAAGAACGGTTCCTACAACAGCTATAGAAACCGTTACAAAATCGCATCCCTGTTCTAATTCTAATATTAGCCTTCACTGTGGACCGTCTAAGAAACCCTTAAGCATCCTTTTTGGCGCATTACGACTTCATAATGTCAGACAAGAGATCTAACAGCAACTTATTTCTGAAGAAGACAGCACTGAAGTAAAAGACTTCCTTGTTTGGAACACAGAAAAAGGGGGACGGGGCGTGAAGGACAAAGCAATGAAGAGACGCATAAAAACATAGATCAAAGTTACCTGCTCTGTCATGGTCAAAACAGGTCCTCTTCCATGATGATACAATCATTTTAAGAGTAACATAGAGAGCAGAGGGAGGGAGGGAGGAAATAAGGGGGAGGAGGCAACAAGGCGCAATGACATCTGACTCAAAATAGCCGAAACTAGCAAAACTGTGACAGGACATCCTGGAGAAAATGACTTCTCCACTCTCTCAGTATCTCCATGTCACTCAGAACAGTTTTTAACTGTACTGTTCTCCATTGTGACTTCCTCCTTCTCACTGCAGCCACTTCCTGTTGAAGCGAGAACAGAGGGCAGAGGCCATGAGTGCAGGTCAAAAGTATCACACACGGCACTCCGTATTACCACTAGGCACTGCAGTATTACCAGTTATTGTTCAAAATGGACAGAAAGTGCACACAGGAGAGGCACACATCTTCTTCCCCCAGCTCCCATCGGATTGACGAGAAGTGCAGTGAATCATTTTGTACACCAGATGGCAGTACTGCCTTGTTAGAAAAACTATTAGGCCACACTGGGGAAAACAGGGTTGTTTGTCACAAGCAGGGCAAAATTGAGGAATGAAAATGTACGGAAATTGGGTCATAGCTCACCTACGTAGTCTTCTCTAGAGTAAGACAGCAGAACATGCAGTCATATCAAATTGTAACTATTCAGTGTTTGTCTTCTAGGCCAGAGGTCCTCAACAGGGGGGGCTGCCTTAACACCCCAAACCTAACCAACACCCTCCCCCCCACCTGGAAAACTAATTTAAAAATAATTTTGTTCCTGAATACATGTCCTTTTCAACGAGTGCATGCACATCTGTGGGAGTGCAACTATAAGAATGCTGGCAATCTTGGAGATTGCCTATGCTTTTAGCTCAGCAGTCAGCACGCTCGCCTCTCTCTTGGCACTTGGTGAAGGCGGTCGCATCCCCCTCCCCTCTCTGTTTCTGCCCGCTTGCCACTATGTCTCGGTCTTGTTTATACATTTAAGAGCCTCTTTTTCTGCGCTGTCCTCCTCTGTTGCAAGTTTTGTGGACTCTGTGTAACACGTTTATGTGTGCTTGTGGCTAGAGATATCCGATAATATCGGCCTGCCGATATTATCGGTCGATAAATGCTTTAAAATTTAATATCGGAATTTATCGGTATCGGTTTCAAGAAGGAAAATTAATGACTTTTTAAAATGCCGCTGTACGGAGCGATACATACTTGCCAACCCTCCCGATTTTTCCGGGAGACTCCCGAATTTCACTGCCCCTCCCGAAAATCTCCCGGGGCAACCATTCTCCCGAATTTCTCCCGATTTCCACCCGGACAACAATATTGGGGGCGTGCCTTAAAGGCACTGCCTTTAGCGTCCTCTACAACCTGTCGTCACGTCCGCTTTTCCTCCATACAAACAGCGTGCCGGCCCAGTCACATAATATATGCGGCTTTTACAAACACATAAGTGAATGCAAGGCATACTTGATCAACAGACATACAGGTCACACTGAGGGTGGCCGTATAAACAACTTTAACACTTTGACAAATATGCGCCACACTGTGAACCCACACCAAACAAGAATGACAAACACATTTCGGGAGAACATCCGCACCGTAACACAACATAAACACAACAGAACAAATACCCAGAACCCCTTGCAGCACTAACTCTTCCGGAATGCTACAATATACACCCCCCCCCCAAGCACGGACATACTAGCTTTGTTAAACAAGATTATAGACTGTATTGGACAATATAGTTTACATACGAAATGTCCATTTCCATTTATTACAAATAATAAGAAAACGTAAATGCCTGACTTACATATCAAGGAGGAAATTAGCAAGTTTGGCCTCAGATGAAAAAAATCTTCGCCGCCTCCAATCGTCTCCATCTTTCAAAGGCATCCCCGATACGAATCCTCGTTTTGTTCCTGGCTTTATCATGAATACGTTGAGAATCGTGACGACGCCTTTTAGATTTACTAAGGCCTGACATGTTTAGTGACTTTACCAGTGGCAGTCGCTCAACGAAGGTGGCAGTGCGTAACTGACAACCTGGATGTGACACGCTCACAGACTTTCTAATTGGTCAAACGGTAGAGGGCGGGACATCGAAATGAAACCAATAAGTGTCAGAATAATTGTATCTAAGTTATCACAAAACTTTGTGTTGCCATGAGTTCCCGGCGAGAAGACAAAAGCGGTCTTTGATCCTACCAAGAAGAAGGCTTGTAAAACTCCACTGTGTAGGATGGGAAGCAACATGAAGGTGTTCTGTTTCTTTGATGTATTGTAATCCACAGAACGATTTTGTCTTCACCCGAGAACTACAAAGCGGAGAGGGTGGCCGTATAAACAACTTTAACACAGTTACAAATATGCGACACACTGTGAACCCACACCAAACAAGAATGACAAACACATTTTGGGAGAACATCCGCACCGTAACACAACATAAACACAACAGAACAAATACCCAGAACCCCTTGCAGCACTAACTCTTCCGGGACGCTACAATATACACCCCCCGCTACCACTAAACCCCCCCCCCCCCCCCCCCAACCCCGCCCACCTCACCCCCCATCTCCCGAATTCGGAGGTCTCAAGGTTGGCAAGTACGCTCTAGTATACTGTGGACTGAAGCTGTGTGCCTTCATTGTTTTTGTAGCTGTTGTTTTGAGGCATGTTTAAAAAAAATAAAAAATAATGCACTTTGTGAAAGTCAAAGTATAGTATTTCCCATGGTTGTAATGAGTATCAGGATTATCTCAGGGAGAGCATGTCCCAAATTCCAAACTGTTTTGAGGCATGTTAAAAAAAAAAAAGCACTTTCTGACTTCAATAATAAATATGGCAGTGCCATGTTGGCCCTTTTTTCCATAACTGGAGTTGAAGTTGTTCTCTTATTTTGGAAAACCTTCTTTTTGATTGATTGATTGAAACTTGTATTAGTAGATTGCACAGTACAGTACATATTCCGTACAATTAAACATTAAATGGTAACACCCGAATAAGTTTTTCAACTTGTTTAAGTCGGGGTCTACGTTAATCAATTCACGGTAAAGTTACATTGTTTAATGCATCCAGCGGGGCATCACAACAAAATTAGGCATAATAATGTGTTAACTCCACGACTGTATATATCGGTATCGGTTTATATCGGAATCGGTAATTAAGAGTTGGACAATATCGGAATATCAGATATCGGCAAAAAAGCCATTATCGGACAACTCTACTTGTGGCTATCAAGTTTTTTTTCTTGGCCTCAGTCTGGACCCCCCTAACCTCTCTCCCCAAGAGCCCAGTCTGAGATCAACTTTTTTTTTTTTAACCAACCCCTCCACCTGTTCAACTTTTTTCCACCTTTTAAGGTGCGCCGTAATTTGGTGGCTCCATCAGCATTCCTGTTCTGTCTCCCTGTACAATGTTTGTCCTATCTTGAACGGAATTGTGCTGAAAACCTGAATTTCCCCCCTGGGAATAATAAAGTATCTATCTATCTCTCACACCGGCGACCTGGGTTCACGACCCGCTCGGAGTGGTAGGGAAAAAAAACAATACAGCTGAGAGAAGGAGTACACAATCACTACACGGAGAACAGCTGTCTGTGATTGACAGCCATGAACACCAACCAGTGCACTCCGCCCTAAAAATCGGGGGCCCCTGGGCTTCAGCCCACATAAGCCCGTACATTAACGGTCAGTGACCCTCCAAAGTGTTCGCAGAGGGTCGTAAAATGTTTGGTTGATTATACTCAATGTTAAATTTACCGGTATTTTTTAAAATCTCCTTGCAATTTTTCCACACACGTAAATCAATCAAAATGTATTCATATATGGCCCTTATTCACAAGTGTCTCAAAGGGCTTCACAAACTCACAACAATATCCCCTTATCTAAACCCACATCCGGGCAAGAAAAATACCCAAAAGACCTTCAAAAAGAAGAAACCTTGGGAAGGGACCACAGATTAAGGCTGGGCGATATGGCTGGAAACTGTATCACAATGTAAGTGTTTTATATTGGTCAAAATCAATAATTATTGATATTTTTTTTAATCCAAAACAAGGACGAGGAGAAAAAATAAATAAATGTAAACATTTTTATTTTAAATGTAACCTTTCTCTGATTATAATCCCCTCAGCTATCAAGGCAGAAAGAAAAGGAAATGTCAACACAACCTTAGAAAACACTCAATCAATGTAAACACAATTATAAAATCACACTTAAAAATGAACAACAACCTCTTAAAATAAAGGTGCAAAAATAAGAACTCTGCAAGAAATACTTAATAAGGTGTAAAGAAAATAGTGCAAAGTGTGAAAATGGTAATATAGAGGCACATTTTTTGCATTGAAAAAATCCGGAGGCACACCACCAGCAGAAATCATTAAAAAAGCGAAACTCAGTTGACAGTAAAAAGTCGTTGTCGCAATTGTTGGATTTGACTTTAAACCATAACCAAGCATGCATCACTATAGCTCTTGTCTCAAAGTAGGTGTACTGTCACGACCTGTCACATCACACCGTGACTTAATTTGAGTTTTTTGCCGTTTTCCTGTGTGTAGTGTTTTAGTTCTTATCTTGCGCTCCTATTTTGGTGGCTTTTTCTCCTTTTTTTGGCATTTTCCTGTAGCAGTTTCATGTCTTCCTTTGAGCGATATTTCCCGCATCTACTTTGTTTTAGCAATCAAGAATATTTCAGTTGCTTTTATCCTTCTTTGTGGGGACATTGTTGATTGTCATGTCATGTTCGGATGTACTTTGTGGATGCCGTCTTTGCTCCACAGTAAGTCTTTGCTGTCATCCAGCATTCTGTTTTTGTTTACTTTGTAGCCAGTTCAGTTTTAGTTTCGTTCTGCATAGCCTTCTCTAAGCTTCAATGCCTTTTCTTAGGAGCACTCACCTTTTGTTTATTTTTGGTTTAAGCATTAAACACCTTTTTACCTGCACACTGCCTCCCGCTGTTTCCGACATCTACAAAGCAATTAGCTACCGGCTGCCACCTACTGATATGGAAGAGTATTACACGGTTAGTCTGCCGAGCTCTAGACAGCACCGACACTCAACAACAACACATCATTTGCAGACTATAATTACTGGTATGCAAAAAATATTTTTAACCCAAATAGGTTAAATTAGCTCATCTCCCACGGCACACCAGACTGTGTCTCACGGCACACTAGTGTGCCACGGCACAGTGGTTGAAAGTGTTTGTTCACTATTTTATTTAAGGACAAACTTGCAATAAGAAACATATGTTTAATGTACCGTAAGATTAAGATTTAGATTGTTAAAATAAAGCCAATAATGACATTTTTTGTGGTCTCCTTTATTTAGAAAAGTACCGAAAAGTACTGAAATACATTGTGATGATTGATTATTATTGAATTGTTAAATCATTAGAGAATATGGGAGTCCAGTCCATCGGTAAGCCAACAGATAGTCATCTTTAAATAAACATAAAAAATTATCCAACTTAATCTAGTGTAGTTTAGAAAGGGCATTGTTGTAGTCCAGTGTTTTTCAACCACTGTGCCGCGGCACACTAGCGTGCCGTGATATATTGTCTGGTGTGCCGTGGGAAATTTTGCAACTTCACCTAATTGGTCCAAAAAAATATTTTTTTGCAAATCAACAATTATAATCTGCAAATAATGTGCTGTTGTCGAGTGTCTGTGCTGTATAGAGCTAGGCAGGTTAACCATGTAATACTCCATGTCAGTAGGTGGCAGCAGGGAGTTCATTGCTTTGTAGAAGTTGGAACGCGTCGAGGATGGTTTGTCGTGATCCCAATATGCAGAGCACAGCGGGAGACGACGTGCAGGTAAAATGGTATGCAAAATTAAACCACTGAAGCTTAGGGATGGCTATGCAAAACGAAAGCAAAACTGAACTTGCGACAAGGTACACAAAAACAGAATGCTGGACGACAGCAAAGACTTACAGTGTGTGGAACAGAGATGGCGTCCACAAAGTACATCCGTACATGACATGACAATCAACAATGTCCCCCCAAAGAAGGATAGCGTACGCACAACTTAAATAGTCTCGATTGTTAAAACAAAGCCGGTCAGGCAATAGCACTCAAAGGAAGGCGTGAAGCTGCTACAGGAAAACAAACAACAAAACAGGAAGGAAGGGTCACCAAAATAACAGCACAAGACAGGAACTAAAGCACTACACACAGGAAAACAACAATAGACTCAAAATAAGGCACGACAACCTGGTGGAGTTTCATTTTTTAACCTTTTCTGCTAGTGGTGTGCCTCTGTATTTTCTTTATTAAAAAAATGTGCCTTGGCTCAAAAAAGGTTGAAAATCACTGTTGTAGTCAACCTGCTCACCAACCTTGGTTTAAAATAAAAACATGTACAAATATATTACATTTCATATTATATTATTTATATTTGTATTATTTAAATGTACAACCGACGCACAGAGGGGGGGGTTGATGTGTGAGAGAGCAGGGTTGGGGTGGGGGCAGGGTTTGGTGGTATCAGGGGTGTATAATGTAGCCCGGAAGAGTCAGGGCTGCATGGGATTCTGGGTATTTGTTCTGTTGTGTTTATGTTGTGTTAAGGTGCAGATGTTCTCCCGAAATGTGTTTGTCATTCTTATTTGGTTTTGCTTCAAAGTTTGGCGCATTATTAGTAAGAGTGTTAAAGTTGTTTTATATGGCCACCGTCAGTGTAACCTGTGTGGCTGTTGACCAAGTATGCCTTGCTGTCACTTACGTGTGCAAGCAGAAGATGCATATAACAAGAGGCTGGGCTGGCACGCTGTTTGTACAGATTGTAGAGGGCGCTAAATGCTGTACCATCATGGCACGCCCTTATTATTATTGTAAGGGTGAAAATCGGAGAATATTAATCCCGGGTGTTTACTGCGAGAGGCACTGAAATCCGGAAATCTCCTGGGAAAATCGGGGGGGTCGGCAAGTATGCAGCTGAGCCGCATCAGAGTTATCAAAGAGCCGCATGCGGCTCCGGAACCGCGGGTTGCCGACCCCTTCCCTATCCCTCTACCTCAATTTGAGGGTCCTTGGTCTGGAAAACATTAAAAAGCCTTTTCTAGACGATGAGTTTTGAACAAAACAGTTTTTGTTACCATTAAATGTTAGCAAGAAAATAGCATTTTAGTAGGTCGTCACATTTTCTTTGGGATTCGTTGACAAATATAATTATTAGGGCTGTCAAATTTGGCGCATTTACTCGTGCGATTAGTCGGTGTTTGTGATCGGCATTAAAAGACATCATCAGGGAATGACAATCCCCTTGTTCAAGAAAATCAGCCAATACTGATTAGTGGCAGATCGATCGGCACATTCCTAATCTCAAGCCAACACATTGAGCTTCAATTCAATGCAGGAGTGAATATTGAAAGATGTTTTGATAATTAGCAATTCACACTGTGCCTACCAACCCTGTTTTTCATCTGTTTACATTCTTACTTCCTCCTCGTTCAGACCTATTCAGCTATCTAATGCATTCCGACCCATCAGCAAGCAATGTCGTACCCTCAAGGACTACTTACTGTATGAAGGAGAGCACTAATGACGCTGGGGTCGCATGACGGCAATTGTTGGCCTGTTCCCAATATGCAGAAAGCCGAAGAGGTAACGTGCAGGTAAAAGGGTATTTAATAAGAAAATAAACAAAAGGCGAGGCCCACTGGAGAAGGCTCTGAAAGCATAAGGAGGGGTATGCTAAAGCAATCTGATCAGGTTACAAAACGGAATGCTGGAGGACAGCAAAGACTTACTTGTAAGAATGTACAGCAGGAGACGCGTCCACAAACGATATAAATGATGAACAATCAACAACGTTCCGACACGAAGGTAGCAAAAGGCTCAACTTCAATAGTGTTGATTGCTAACAGAAAACAGGTGCGGGGATTAGTGCTCAGAGACAGGCGTGAAGCTGTTATAGGAAAACACCAACAAAACAGGAAGAGCCACCAAAATAAGAACACGAGACAGGAACTAAAACACTACACACAGAAAAATACCAACAAACTCAAGATAAGACAGCCACGACAGGCCTCCACCAACGCTTGTATGTCCACCTGAAAACCATGGTCTTCTGCAGTGGACATTGGTGTGTGGCAAAACCAGGTTATACTTTTCCAAATGTGTAACTCTGACAATATAAATAGACCACTACAAAGACGCTGGATATGCCTGGATTTTGTCATTTCGACTGCATTACTCGTGCAATCACTAAAAAAATTATAATAATTATTCTTTGGCTCGTGACTTACGGTAGCATCTGTAAAATCCTGTTCACAACAAAGAGCAATACAAATAGAGTCTTTTTGGTGGAGGTATGATTCTACCGAGTGACTTTGCTGTACTAAGCCCCTGTCTCCTTCAAATGCCACGCACATAGGAGCAGTATAAATCTGAATCTGCACTCACTTACCTGTGAGTTCTGGAAGACAGTACAGGACGCCTGCATGGAAGTCTCGGAGGGCCTCTTGGCGCAGCCCCAACTTTCGGAGGCAGTGGTGGAGCTGTTTTCCCCTCCCTGGGGGAGGAGGTTGTGAAGGAGGTGAGAGGGATTTTTTGTGTTCCATCACTGCTTGAATCGTGAGCTGGCACTGGAAGGGATAATGTCTGCGAGTGTGTTTGGGAGGTGGGTACCCAAGGTGGCTGGACAGGTCCTTGTGAAGGGTTCTGGGTCAGAGTGTAGGACAAAGGCCTACTCGGAGTAGTTTCCATTTCGATGGCATTAATGGTCTGGTAGGGTGAGGCGGGGCTTTGTGCAGAGGGTGAGGGAGTCAAGGCGGAGGTAAAGCGCTGTGGAGGGGAGTTCAAGGTGCTCCGTGGTGGGACTGGGGGCAAAGAGGGTTGAGAATCCAATAGCACTGGTACAATGAGATGGAACTTTGTCCTCTCTTTTGGAACTGGTCTCTTCTTCTCTGCATCTACTCCTTCAACCGCAATGCATTCCACTTTAGGTTCAACATTTGTCATCCTGTTGTCTTCTTCTTCAATTTCTTCCTTCATTCTGGACACTTGTTTGTTTCGAGGGACTGGTTTTTCTCTGTCTCCAACTGGAGATTCAGTGGTCTGTTGATCTTCGTTCAGGACACCTTTGTCCTGCTGCACAAGGACTGGTGATCCCCCACTCGGTGACGCTCTACGGTGCTCGTTCTCCTCCAATTGTTGATCTCTTTCTGGTTTCTCAACTGGTACATCGATTGTATAGGCATCAAACTGTGGCGGAGATGGGACATCTCGAGATTTGTTCAGGTTAGCCAGGATGCGTCGCCGATGGCCCGGCAGTGAGATTCCCATCCGCTCCAGCTGGTCTGCGGTGAGGTTGTGGCATTCCGCTAAAGTGGACAGGCCTGCACCCTCAAAAGCTTCACAATACTGTTCAAGACGAAGGCCACTCAACCAGTCCCACACAGCGACGCAGGACTCAGGCTGAGACATGTCAATGCAGTCACACCTCAGATCATGGTTCATTCAGTCTGTGGAAGAGCATGAAGAACAATGTAGATTTTGTTCACAAAACTGGGCTTGCTAGCATCACTACCAATGGTACTGTACCTAAGTTGTGTTTCCGACTAGTGTAAAGTGTAGGTAAGAACTTGGCTGACATGACATTTTGAAAAGGGTCATTGCACCACAATCGATGGTCCAAATAACTACAAGCTAATAACGACTGAATGTGAATAATTAATTCATAACATGAATACATAATTATGCAGTATTATAATACTCCATGTTAGCATTTAAGATAGCTCGCTATTAGTGTTCTACTATTGGCTAGAGATTAGTGCTCTAGTTGCCAGCTAACGATAAGTGCTCTCGTTGCCAGCGACCAATTGCCGCTTTTGTATAGCGCGCTAACAATTAGTTAACAATTAGCGCTCTAATTTTCAGCCAGCAATTAACGCCCAAGGTGCCAGATCTGGCCCTCGGGCCTTGAGTTAAACACCAATAATTTGTTGAATTATGTTGTTTTGCAAGTACCTTTGTTTTTTTAAGCTTCAGACTTTGACAGTTTATTTTTCCACAGTAGCTAAATGAGTTATTGAAGTAAATAAGACTGGATGATTACTCAAGCAGGGATTCTCAAACCTTGGTACATGTACCACTAGTGGTAAGCCGGCTCCATCTAGTGGTACGCCAAAGATTTTATTCAATATTTAAGTACAGTGTTTTATTTTCATATATATATATATATATATATATATATATATATATATATATATATATATATATGTCTTAATAAGGTTATCCAAAAAATAGTGCTCGATACCGTAGTAGAGCGCAATATATGTATGTGTGGGGAAAAAAATCACAAGACTATTTCATCTCTACAGGCCTGTTTCATGAGGGGGGTACCCTCAATCGTCAGGAGGGTACCCCCCTCATGAAACAGGCCTGTAGAGATGAAATAGTCTTGTGATTTTTTTCCCCACACATACATATATATATATATATATATATATATATATATATATATATATATACAAAACAATGTGTTACTGTTTAAACTGTGCAATGGTACAGTAGCCAAAATATTTAATATACTTAAATAAATAATAAATAAAGCTTCTGCCTTGTTTTTTATGAATATTTAGGCCTACTACGCTACTGTATTGCAATGTTAGTCATTATGATAGTACTTGGGGGAAAAAGTTTGAGAACCACTTCACTCGAGAATATTGATGGATGGAAATATAAAAAAGGGAAACCTCAACATTATTTTAAGATAGTTGTTTGTGACAATATGTTGGTTCACAACTTTACTTCCAAAAATAAGATAAAGGAAAATATTAGTTAAAATTATAAAAACATCAATGTCAGACTATAAAAAGCAAATGGATAGACAATAAAGACCAATGAGGAAGTTGTGTAGGAGGGAGGAAGTGTTAATAAGTGGTTGACAACAAATCATTTTTGATGAGTTCAGCAATTTTCTGCATTTTCCCCCAACATGCAGTATGTCCGTCAAAGCCTAATTTGATATATTTAGAAACTGATTACTAACGATGAATTTCAACATGGTTGCCTCTTGGTCAGGAAAAAACGAGTGAATAATCTGTTACAGACGTGTCAAAATGTAGCAAACAAAAGGGACACAATCGCACAACAGAGGAAGTGCAACTTACACAACACGCATTGACACACACAGCCCGTCCAGTTTACCGCAAAGAAACTCCATATCGTTGCATCTACACTCTTCTCATGTGCAATCACTTCAGATGTGAACAATCCTGTTGATTAAGTGGGTTTCGCAATGTTTTCTGCACCTAAACAACTATTATTATTCTCGATAAAATGTGTTCTGTCTTAATATTTACGGGTGAGTGGACTAGGGCTGGGCGATATGGCTGAAAACTGTATCACGATACAAGTTTTTTTATATTGGTCCATATCGATAATTATTGATATTTTTATGATCTATGGAAAATACGGACCAGGAGAAAATAATACCAAATGTTAACATTTTTATTTCAAATGTAACCTTCCTCTGATTATAATCCTCTCAGCTATCAAGGCAGAAAGGAGGGGAAATGTCAACACAAACATGGAAAACAATCAATGTAAACAACATTCTAAAATCACAATAAACACTTACCAATAACCTCTTAAAATGAAGGTGCAAAAATAAGGAATGTGTAAGGAATGCTTAAAAAAGTTTAACACAATAGTGCAAAGTCTGAAAATGTAAAGATAAAGAAACCTAAAAAGAACCATTTTTTGCAGGTTTACGGCCAGGAAGTTACGTGGTCTGTGTAACGTTTATTTGGTCTGTTATTCTTATTTAAAACTGGAGATGAATCTATGTCAAGCAGTAATTTTTATTTAAATAATATTGGACCAAATGATTATTTTTCAAGTAGCACATTTGTTATTTTTGGTGATTTATTTTATTCACACAGTCCTGCACTTTAGTTCCTACCTGTTGTTTCCGTACATCCGAATATGGAGCGGAATAAATGAAAAGATGAGCACGACGAAGCGCTACGGTCTATTTAAAAATACAACAAGTCATAAACTATCAAGGTGACTTTTCCTGTTTTATCAACAATTGATTTGCTCTCTGCAGCACTCATTTTTACTTTCTCTTCTCACTACGTGCAGAGAATCAAGAGCGAGACAACAAGATGGCGCAACCAAACTTGATAGTTGATATTGTCAAGCGATTGTGCTCAGGAACAGTTCAGTAAACCACTGTCAGGAACTACAGTTCGTCCCTACATTTGTAGGGGCAAGTTAAAACTCTACAATGCAAAAGTGAAAGCCATTTATCAACAACACCCAGAAACGCCACCGGCTTCTCTGGGCGCGAGCTCATCTAAGATGGACTGATGCAAAGTGGAAAAGTGTTCTGTGGTCTGACGAGTCCACATTTCAAATTGTTTTTGAAACTGTGAACGTTGTGTACTCCGGAACAAAGGGGAAAATAACCATCCGGACTGTTATAGGCGCAAAGTTGAAAAGCCAGCATCTGTGATGGTATGAGAGGTGTATTAGTGCCCAAGACATGGGTAACTTACACATCTGTGAAGGCACCATTAATGCTGAAAGGTACATACAGGTTTTGGAGCAACATATTAGATTTAGATTTAGATTTAGATTTATTGGTCCCCTTGGGGAAATTAATTGTCACTGCCGTACATTTAAACACTAGACATTACACATCACACACAAAAAAAATAACAAAAAGACATCATACAAGACTAACACACATTTACAGGCTTGTCAGACGGGTTGGCCGGGCCTGCTGTTAAGGGCGGCTATAGCTGCAGGGATAAGGCTTTTCCATGTTGCCATCCAAGCAACGTCTTTTTCATGGACGCCCCTGCTTATTTCAGCAAGACAATACCAAGCCACATTCTGCACGTGTTACAACAGCGTGGCTTCGTAGTAAAAGAGTGCGGGTACTTTCCTGGCCCGCCTGCAGTCCGTACCTGTCTCCAATTGAAAATGTGTGGCGCATTATGAATCGTCAAATACCACAACGGAGACCCCGGACTGTTGAACAACTTAAGTTGTACATCAAGCAAGAATGGGAAATAATTACACCTGAAAAGCTTCAAAAATTGTTCCCAAACGTTTACCGAGTGTTGTTAAAAGGAAAGGCCATGTAACACAGTGGTAAAAATGGCCCTGTGCCAACTTTTTTGCAATGTGTTGCTGCCATTAAATTCTAAGTTAATGATTATTTACAAAAAAAAATGTGTTTCTCAGTTCGAGCATTAAATATCTTGTCTTTGCAGTCTATTCAATTGAATACAAGTTGAAAAGGATTTGCAAATCATTGTATTCTGTTTTTATTTACGAATTACACAATGTGCCAACCTGCGATGAGGTGGCGACTTGTCCAGGGTGTACCCCGCCTTCCGCCCGATTGTAGCTGAGATAGGCTCCAGCGACCCCCGCGACCCCAAAGGGAATAAGCGGTAGAAAATGGATGGATGGATGGACAATGTGCCAACTTCACTGGTTTTGGGTTTTGTATATGTATACATATATATGTATGTATATTATATATATATACATATATATATATTTTATACATCTATATATATATATATATATATATATATATATATATACAGTATATATATATATATATATATAGATATATATGTATATACAGTATATATATATATATATATATATATATACAGTATATATATATATATATAGATATATATGTATATACAGTATATATGTATATACAGTGTATATATATATATATTTATGTATATATGAGTGTTGGTTTAAGTAACTAAGTGTATGTGCGCGGTGCCTTGTTTTGAAGTATTTGTGAAAACCATGATTACACTACACTTTTTTAACTATTTAGTGGCCATTGTGTTAGCATTAGGTTAGGAATGTTGTTGTGTCGGTGCAAGGGAATGCATTATGTCAGTGGAGGGCCTCCATGACTATAATGGCATTGGGATCAGGGTGTAGCATGATTCAGACAAGTGCTTTTGTCTTGTTTAGTCCAGAATTCAACGGGGACAAATGGAAAACATGTGCATACAAAGTCTGTTCAACAATGCGATAGGCCTGGCCCATCACAAATTTTGATCTACAAACCCCATTTCCATATGAGTTGGGAAATTGTGTTAGATGTAAATATAAACGGAATACAATGATTTGCTAATCATTTTCAACCCATATTCAGTTGAATATGCTACAAAGACAACATATTTGATGTTCAAACTGATAAATATTTTATTTTTTTGCAAATAATCATTAACTTTAGAATTTGATGCCAGCAACACGTGACAAAGAAGTTGGGAAAGGTGGCAATAAATACTGATAAAGTTGAGGAATGCTCATCAAACACTTATTTGGAACATCCCACAGGTGAAAAGGCAAATTGGGAACAGGTGGGTGCCATGATTGGGTATAAAAGTAGGTTCCATGAAATGCTCAGTCCGGTTTAAGGCATTAAAACAGGAAGTACATTTCCACCCCTACAGTAAGCGAACTCATCCACAAGATGGCGCCTAAGTACAAACAATAACACACCACTTCAGTGTTTCTGCTTGTGTTTAATTGAAACTACTGAACACAAAACATTACAGCCGTTAGCGAAGGAAAATCCATAAATTATCGGCACCGTTTTATAAGCCGCAGGTTTCAAAGCGTAGGTAAAAAGTAACGGCGTATAGTCCGGAATGTACAATTATCTGTCTGCTAGGAAAATGTTTCACTTGATTAAAAAACACAATAAAATAGGCTCTGTCTCTGTTAAGGAAGGGTTGGGGGATCCTTAAATATACACATTCACGTTGTTCCCTTCCTGGGGGAAACCGAGGGTTCAAACACGATACACTGCTCAAGCTTAACCTATTTTTTCTAGAGATGTTCGATAATATCGGACTGCCGATATTATCGGTCGATAAATGCTTTAAAATGTAATATCGGAAATTATCGGTATCGGTTTCAAAACTATCGGTATCGGTTTCAAAAAGTAAAATTACGGACGTAGGGTGAAGTACAGAGCGCCAATAAACCTTGAAGGCACTGCCTTTGCGTGCCGGCCCAGTCCGTAATATATACACTTTTCACACACACAAGTGAATGCAAGGCATTCTTGGTCAACAGCCATACAGGTCACACTGAGGGTGGCCGTATAAACAACTTTAACACTGTTACAAATATGCACCACACTGTGAACCCACACCAAACAAGAATGACAAACACATTTCGGGAGAACATTCGCACCGTAACACAACATAAACACAACAGAACAAATACCCAGAACCCGTTGCAGCACTAACTCTTCCGGGACGCTACAATATACATCCTCCGCTATCCCTACCCCCCCACCTCAACCCCACCCACCTCAACCTCCTCATGCAGCATGTCCCAAATTCCAAGCTGCTGTTTTGAGGCATGTTAAAAAAAAGAATGCACTTTGTGACTTCAATAATAAATATGGCAGTGCCATGTTGGCATTTTTTTCCATAACTTGAGTTGATTTATTTTGGAAAACCTTGTTACATTGTTTAATGCATCCAGCGGGGCATCTCAACAAAATTAGGCATAATAATGTGTTAATTCCACGACAAATTAAGAGTTGGACAATATCGGAATATCGGCAAAATAACCACTATCGGACATCTCTAATTTTTACCATAACAATTTAAAAGGTTAATATAGTTTGATCCTCTTTCTTTTCCTCACTCTTTACCTACTTTCTTTTGTAATTCAAGTGTTCATTACATTTATGTACTGTTGCATTTGAAGCAATTGCAATTTTGATAGTAGACGTAATTATTCCTGTTCATTATCAATATTGTCATTTCTATTGGTATTTTTATTGTTCCTTTGTAGTGCAATAATGTTCATTGTAAACTGTGTGTTATTACTATCTACTTCACTAATTGGTTCTT
Organism: Nerophis lumbriciformis; assembly: GCF_033978685.3. NCBI lineage: Eukaryota > Metazoa > Chordata > Actinopteri > Syngnathiformes > Syngnathidae > Nerophis > Nerophis lumbriciformis. The sequence goes on along the minus strand of NC_084577.2, from coordinate 18,828,650 downwards.
CTTTATAATTGTTGGCATCATATTTGAAAGTACAGTACTAACGATAAAAAAGAACAATAATCGAACTGTTCCGGCGCCGCTTAGGGTTAGGAACTTTTGTGGTATGTATAATAAGTAAAACATGTGTCTGTGCGTGTGCACCCGTGACACTAAGAACTGTGAGTGCTGCAGCTTTGGCTATGCTTTGGGGTCTACGTGTACATAAAACTGCAACTACAGTAGTTGTTGTTGAGATGCTAGTCTGCTTCCTGACTTCTGATGGCATGATGCTATAAAGTATAAACAAACACAACTGTAATTATTGTAATTAGTTTAAATATATCAAGATCTTATTCAGAGAAAAAAGGTTTCTGCCCCTTTATGACCCCTGGCCCACATTTAAGGGATTCTGTATCTTTACTAGTGATGTTCTGATCATGGTATTATGCTGCTGATACTGATTACCCATGAGTGAGATTGGCCGATACCAATCACATGTATTAACTATAAATGTCTCAATGTATTTATTGTGAGTGCTATTAACAGTTTAACAACATCAATCTGCCGTATTTTCCAGAATATAAGGCCGCAATTTTTTTCCCTACACTTTGAACCGTGTGGCTTATAAAACGGTGCGGCTAATTCATGGATTTGTCTTTGTTATTGGCCATAATCTCTTGTATTCAACAAACAGGCGCCATCTTTTGGAGGAGTTTGCCCACCGCAGATGCTGCGGGTCGAACGTCAACAGTATTTCCTCCTGCTTAGTGCCTTGAACCAAAAGTACAGGTGCCGTTCCATCTACTAGTCTTCCATAGCGGTTCTACTCGTATGGATTCTTCATTCATCACTGCAAGCGACGTTTATAAGTGGAGATGTCCGATAATGGCTTTTTTGCCGATATCTGATATTCCGATATTGTCCAACTCTTAATTATCGATTCCGATATCAACCGATACCGATATATGCAGTCGTGGAATTAACACATTATTATGCCTAATTTGTTGCGATGCCCCGCTGGATGCATTAAACAATGTAACAAGGTTTTCCAAAATAAATCAACTCAAGTTATGGAAAAAATATTATGCCATATTTATTATTGAAGTCACAAAGTGCAATATTTTTTTTAACATGCCTCAAAACAGCTGCTTGGAATTTGGGACATGCTCTTCCTGAGGGAGCATGAGGAGGTTGAGGTGGGCGGGGTTGAGGTGGGGGGTAGGGGGTAACGGGGGGTGTATATTGTAGCGTCCCAGAAGAGTTAGTGCTGCAAGGGGTTCTGGGTATTTGTTCTGTTGTGTTTATGTTGTGTTACGGTGCGGATGTTCTCCCGAAATGTGTTTGTCATTCTTGTTTGGTGTGGGTTCACAGTGTGGCGCCTATTTGTAACAGTGTTAAAGTTGTTTATACGGCCACCCTCAGTGTGACCTGTATGGCTGTTGACCAAGTTTGTCATTCTTGTTTGGTGTGCGTGAAAAGTCGTAGGTATTATGTGATTGGACCGGCACGCAAAGGCAGTGCCTTTAAGGTTTATTGGCGCTCTGTACTTCTCCCTACTCCGTACAGCGGCGTTTTAAAAAGTCATGAATTTTACTTTTTGAAACAGATACCGATAATTTCCGATATTACATTTTAAAGCACTTATGGGCCGATATTATCGGCAGTCCGATATTATCGGACATCCCTATTTATACGTTTTACAATGTAACCAAAACAATTCATACTTCCTAAACCGTCCCATGTGTGATGTCTGTCGGAATGTTTTCATGCATATTTGTTTGTGATATCGTAATGTAATCAAGCTAGCGTCGTCAGCATTAGCCAATATGCTAACACGTGTCTGTGTTAGTATTATTAACATCGATCATAAGTTTTGGGGGGGGTTTATTTGTTTTTTTAATGCCCTTTTTGTCAAAGAAACCTTTGTTTTATATGGAAAACAGACAAAATATGCAATATTTTCACCCAAAAATATTTCAAAGTGGAATATTTAATGTGAAGTAAGAAAGAAACCTTTGCTTTTATATGGCAAACGGACAAAATATGCAATATTTTCACCCAAAAATATTTCAAAGTGGAATATTTAATGTGAAGTAGTTGGAGCCTTGAATAGGTCAATGATTACTAACAACACTGATTTTGATTAATTATTATTTTTGTCGTCCATCCATCCATCCATCTTCTTCCGCTTATCGGAGGTCGGGTCGCGGGGGCAGCAGTCTAAGCAGGGAAGCCCAGACTTCCCTCTCCCCAGCCACTTCATCCAGCTCCTCCCGGGGGACCCCGAGGCGTTCCCAGGCCAGCCGGGAGACATAGTCTTCCCAACGTGTCCTGGGTCTTCCCCGCGGCCTCCTACCGGTCGGACGTGCCCTAAACACCTCCCTAGGGATGCGTTCGGGTGGCATCCTGACCAGATGCCCGAACCACCTCATCTGGCTCCTCTCGATGTGGAGGAGCAGCGGCTTTACTTTGAGCTCCTCCCGGATGGCAGAGCTTCTCACCCTATCTCTAAGGGAGAGCCCCGCTACCCGGCGGAGGAAACTCATTTCGGCCGCTTGTACCCGTGATCTTGTCCTTTCGGTCATAACCCAAAGCTCATGACCATAGGTGAGGATGGGAACGTAGATCGGCCGGTAAATTGAGAGCTTTGCCTTCCGGCTCAGCTCCTTCTTTACCACAACGGACCGATACAGCGTCCGCATTACTGAAGACGCCGCACCGATCCGCCTGTCGATCTCGCGATCCACTCTTCCCTCACTCGTGAACAAGACTCCGAGGTACTTGAACTCCTCCACTTGGGGCAAGATCTCCTCCCCAACCCGGAGATGGCACTCCACCCTTTTCCGGGCGAGAACCATGGACTCGGACTTGGAGGTGCTGATTCTCATCCCAGTCGCTTCACACTCAGCTGCGAACCGATCCAGTGAGAGCTGAAGATCCTGGCCAGATGAAGCCATCAGGACCACATCATCTGCAAAAAGCAGAGACCTAATCCTGCAGCCACCAAACCAGATCCCCTCAACGCCTTGACTGCGCCTAGAAATTCTGTCCATAAAAGTTATGAACAGAATCGGTGACAAAGGGCAGCCTTGGCGGAGTCCAACCCTCACTGGAAACGTGTCCGACTTACTACCGGCAATGCGGACCAAGCTCTGGCACTGATCATACAGGGAGCGGACTGCCACAATCAGACAGTCCGATACCCCATACTCTCTGAGCACTCCCCACAGGACTTCCCGAGGGACACGGTCGAATGCCTTCTCCAAGTCCACAAAACACATGTAGACTGGTTGGGCAAACTCCCATGCACCCTCAAGGACCCTGCCGAGAGTATAGAGCTGGTCCACAGTTCCACGACCAGGACGAAAACCACACTGTTCCTCCTGAATCCGAGGTTCGACTATCCGGCGTAGCCTCCTCTCCAGTACACCTGAATAGACCTTACCGGGAAGGCTGAGGAGTGTGATCCCACGATAGTTAGAACACACCCTCCGGTTCCCCTTCTTAAAGAGAGGAACCACCACCCCGGTCTGCCAATCCAGTGGTACCGCCCCCGATGTCCACGCGATGCTGCAGAGTCTTGTCAACCAAGACAGCCCCACAGCATCCAGAGCCTTAAGGAACTCCGGGCGGATCTCATCTACCCCCGGAGCCTTGCCACCGAGGAGCTTTTTAACTACCTCAGCAACCTCAGCCCCAGAAATAGGAGAGCCCACCACAGACTCCCCAGGCACTGCTTCCTCATAGGAAGACGTGTTGGTGGGATTGAGGAGGTCTTCGAAGTATTCCCTCCACCGATCCACAACATCCGCAGTCGAGGTCAGCAGAACACCATCCTCGCCATACACGGTGTTGATAGTGCACTGCTTCCCCTTCCTGAGGCGGCGGATGGTGGTCCAGAATTGCTTCGAAGCCGTCCGGAAGTCGTTTTCCATGGCCTCACCGAACTCCTCCCATGTCCGAGTTTTTGCCTCTGCGACCGCTGAAGCCGCACACCGCTTGGCCTGTCGGTACCTGTCCGCTGCCTCGGGAGTCCTATGAGCCAAAAGAACCCGATAGGACTCCTTCTTCAGCTTAACGGCATCCCTCACCGCCGGTGTCCACCAACGGGTTCTAGGATTACCGCCACGACAGGCACCAACTACCTTGCGGCCACAGCTCCAATCAGCCGCCTCGACAATAGAGGCGCGGAACATGGTCCATTCGGACTCAATGTCCAGCACCTCCCTCGTGACATGTTCAAAGTTCTTCCGGAGGTGGGAATTGAAACTCTCTCTGACAGGAGACTCTGCCAGACGTTCCCAGCAAACCCTCACAATGCGTTTGGGCCTGCCAGGTCTGTCCGGCATCCTCCCCCACCATCGCAGCCAACTCACCACCAGGTGGTGATCGGTAGAAAGCTCCGCCCCTCTCTTCACCCGAGTGTCCAAAACATGAGGCCGCAAATCCGATGACACAACTACAAAGTCGATCATGGAACTGCGGCCTAGGGTGTCCTGGTGCCAAGTGCACTTATGGACACCCTTATGTTTGAACATGGTGTTCGTTATGGACAATCTGTGACGGGCACAAAAGTTCAATAACAAAACACCGCTCGGGTTCAGATCCGGGCAGCCATTCTTCCCAATCACGCCTCTCCAGGTTTCACTGTCGCTGCCAACATGAGCATTGAAGTCCCCCAGTAGAACGAGGGAATCACCCGGGGGAGCACTCTCAAGTACTCCCTCGAGTGAATCCAAAAAGGGTGGGTACTCTGAGCTGCGGTTTGGCGCGTAAATGCAAACCACAGTCAGGACCCGTTCCCCCACCCGAAGGCGAAGGGAAGCTACCCTCTCGTCCACCGGGTTGAACTCCAACGTACAGGCTCTGAGCCGGGGGGAAACAAGAATTGCCACCACAGCCCGTCGCCTCTCACTGCCGGCAACGCCAGAGTGGAAGAGAGTCCAGCCCCTCTCGAGAGAACTGGTTCCAGAGCCCTTGCTGTGCGTCGAAGTGAGTCCGACTATATCTAGTCGGAACTTCTCCACCTTGCGCACTAGCTCAGGCTCCTCCCCCCGCAGCGAGGTGACGTTCCACGTCCCAAGAGCTAGCTTCTGTAGCCGAGGATCGGACCGCCAAGTGCCCTGCCCTCGGCTGCCGCCCAGCTCACATCGCACCCGACCTCTATGACCCCTGCTGTGGGTGGTGAGCCCATTGGAGGGGGGACCCACGTTGCCTCTTCGGGCTGTGCCCGGCCGGGCCCCATGGGGACAGGCCCGGCCACCAGGCGCTCGCCATCGTGCCCCACCTCCGGGCCTGGCTCCAGAGGGGGGCCCCGGTGACCCGCGTCCGGGCAAGGGAAATCTGTGTTCCTTAGTCGTTTTCTTTATAGAGGTCTTCGAGCTGCTCTTTGTCTGATCCCTCACCTAGGACCAGTTTGTCTTGGGAGACCCTACCAGGGGGCATCAAGCCCCCGGACAACATAGCTCCTAGGATCATTGGGACACGCAAACTCCTCTACCACGTTAAGGTGGCAGCTCAGAGAGGAGTATTTATTTTATTTTTGTCGTTTTAAACAAAAACAATAGACAATTAAACAATAAAACAGCCCGCATTCATGTTACAAGTGTCAACATTTTTGTCGTTTTAAACAAAAACAATAAACAATTAAACAATGAAACAATAAAACAGCTTGCATTCATGTTATTAGTGTCAACATTTCAAAAACATTTTGTAACATTTTACCTGTTTCATATTTAATTCCACTATTTTTTTCAATTATTATTAGTGTTTGTAGATTGTGCCAAGTTAGCACACGCTAGCAAATTTAGCACATCGGTATCTGCATTACTTCATATATATATATATATATATTTGCCGAACTGTCTCTCGACTGTGTTCAATTTTCATATTTCTCAAGAAGAAGAACTATTTCTTTAAAACGCTGACGTCAACAGAGGTTTTCCAATGTTGCAACTGCTGACATCCCTTTCTCAAAGTCTTTACTTCATCACCGTTGTGGTTTTCCCTAAGTAGTATTTGTGCTTTCTGGACATTTCGATTAATTTATGTCCCCACTCTCCCCTATTGTATTCCTATCCACTCCCACTGAATCCCCCACGGACACAAAGCAGCCAATAACAGGGTCTCTGTGCTGCTGCACAATGGGGAGGTCTGTTGCTTGGGCAAATGCACCCACACACACACACACACACACACACACACACACACACACACACACACACACGGTGCAGGAACACTGTAAGACTGGTCACACATTCTAAAACAAGTAGTCACTTAATAATGTGTGTGAATAGGTGATGGGGTGCCTGTGGCAGCGCTTCAGGCTTCGTATGCCCCTTTTTGAAACATACACACGCCAAGCTAAGACATTCCTTAACTCATTATATTGTCCTTGAACACAACATCATCAAACAAAATAATAAGGTTGAGGGGCACAAGCTAATGCATGAGGTGCAACCTGCGCAGTCAAGTGTGGTCGAAAAATTGGTTTTGATTGACTACCGTATTTTCCGGACTATAGGGCGCACCGGATTATAAGGCGCACTGCCTATGAATGGTCTATTTTTGATCTTTTTTCGTATATAAGGCGCACCGGATTATAGGGCGCATTAAATGAGTCATATTATTATTATCACTTCCTTGTGGTCTACATAACATGTAATGGTGGTTCTTTGGTCAAAATGTTGCATAGATGATGTTTTATAGATCATCTTCAAGCCGCTTTCTGACAGTCGCTTCCGGATGCGCCGTTTTGTGGGCGGTCTTATTTACGTGGCTCACCTTCGGCAGCGTCTTCTCCCAGTCATCTTTGTTGTAGCGGTGTAGCGTGCAAGGACGGGAGTGGAAGAAGTGTCAAAAGATGGAGCTAACTGTTTTAATGACATTCAGACTTTACTTAAATCAATTACGGAGTAGCTTCTCCTCATCCGGAAATGTGTCCCGTGAAAAAACGTCCGAGCGGAGCTCTAATAACTAAAGTTCCTTGGGTGAATAATGTAAACTCACTACACCGGTATGTTTTAGTGCTTTCATGGCGAGTTAACTGACAGATATAAGTAAGAACTTTACACTACTTTATATTACAAATGGCAACAACGGAGGATGAATGTCCCATAACAAGAAGATAGAGAAAAATTACTACGGACTACAAAGGCGGACGCGCGCAATTTTTCAGGATTCATCCAGATCCCAAATACAGATCAGCAGGTACCAGAAGGTAAGAAAAGTTTCATTTACATAATATTGCGAAACAAAACGACAGATAATATGTCTTACCTTATACACACACCATAATAATACTCGTATGTCGAAGCACATCAAACGGTGCAGCCTACACTTATCTCTTATGTTTGACTGCCATCTACTGGTCACACTTATCATTACACCACGTACCAAATAAATGGTAAATGGTAAATGGGTTATACTTGTATAGCGCTTTTCTACCTTCAAGGTACTCAAAGCGCCTTGACACTATTTCCACATTCACCCATTCACACACACATTCACACACTGATGGCGGGAGCTGCCATGCAAGGCCCAAACCACTAGGGCTGCGAATCTTTGGGTGTCCCACGATTCGATTCAATATCGATTCTTCGGGTCACGATTCGATTATAAATCGATTTTTTTTTTTCGATTCAACGCTATTCTCGATTCAAAAGGATTCTCTATTCATTCAATACATAGGATTTCAGCAGGATCGACCCCAGTCTGCTGACATGCAAGCAGAGTAATAGATTTTTGTAAAAAGCTTTTATAATTGTAAAGGACAATGTTTTATCAACTGATTGCAATAATGTAAATTTGTTTTAACTGTTAAATGAACCAAAAATATGACTTATTTTACCTTTGTGAAAATATTGGACACAGTGTGTTGTCAAGCTTATGAGATGCCATGCAAGTGTAAGCCACTGTGACACTATTGTTCATTTTTATTTTATTTTTTTATTTATTATTTATAAATGTCTAATGATAATGTCAATGAGGGATCTTTAATCACTGCTATGTTGAAATTGTTACTAATATTGATACTGTTGTTGATAATATTCATTTTTGTTTCACTACTTTTGGATTGTTCTGTGTCGTGTTTGTGTCTCCTCTCAATTGCTCTGTTTATTGCTGTTCTGAGTGTTGCTGGGCCGGGTTTGGTTTTGGAATTGGATTGCATTGTTATGGTATTGCTGTGTATTGTTTTGTTGGATTGATTAATTTAAAAAAAGAAAAGAAAAAAAAGAAAAAAATACATCGATTTTTGAAAAATTAGAATCGATACTGAATCGCACAACGTGAGAAGGGCGATTTGAATTCGAATCGATTTTTTCCCACACTCCTACTAACCACGACCATCAAGAGCAAAGTTGAAGTGTCTTGCTCAAGGACACAACTGACGTGACGAAGTTGGTAGAAGGTGGGGATTGAACCAGCAACCCCCTGGTTGCTGTGCTCTCCCAACCACACCACACCGTCCCAATAATAAGCTCAACCAAACATATTCCTTACATTAGGCGCACTGTCGACTTTTGAGAATAACTTATAGCGCCTTATAGTCCGGAAAATGCGGTAACTACAACCTCAGCATTAAACATATTTCCCATATGGACTGTTCAGTTTGCCCATCCATCCATCCATCTTCTTCCGCTTATCCGAGGTCGGGTCGCGGGGGCAGCAGCCTAAGCAGGGAAGCCCAGACTTCCCTCTCCCCAGCCACTTCGTCCAGCTCCTCCCGGGGGATCCTGAGGCGTTCCCAGGCCAGCCGGGAGACATAGTCTTCCCAACGTGTCCTGGGTCTTCCCCGTGGCCTCCTACCGGTCGGACGTGCCCTAAACACCTCCCTGTTCAGTTTGTCTTTTCAGATCTAGCTCTGACCAATTTAAAGGCCGGTGTAGACTCTCGCGTCACGTAGATTTGCCTTCCCTCTGACGGCGCCTTGATTCGTTTATAGCTCTCGCATGGGGGTTGGCGCGAGACTTGTAATTCTCCTCCAAAGCACTATTGGGTAGTGGGCTACTACGGTGTTCAGGATGTTCTGTGTTCTTCCTCAGAGTCATCTGCATGTCTGAGGTTGTTAACATTAATTCTTCCAACTTTTATACCATCTTGATGATTGATGTTGCGCAAGATAATTAGTAGATGTTAAACAGATCAGGAGATAGTACACAACCTTGTCGAACACCCCTTTGAATGGCTTTGGATTGACTGCATTCACCATCTATTCGGACTGCTGCTTCTTGTTCCCAGTACAGATTTCTGATAATCCTCAGGTATTTCCCATCAATATTCAGCTCATTCAAGATTTGGAAAAGGTTTTTATGTTTCACTTATCAAATGCTTTGGAATAGTCTATAAAACACAGGTATAAATCCGCTTGCACTTCTATTGATCGTCCCATTACCATACAGAGTGTGAATACAGAATTTCTGGTGCCCTGGTCCGGGAGAAATCCGAATTGTATGGATGGATGTATCTTATTCTTATTATATGGGAATAAATCTTCAATACATTCCGACCATCTCGACAGAATGTCTTCCTTATCCATTAGTACGTTCCCTTCCTTTGATTTGACGCATCCTGACTTTGAGGGACCCTGCGTCCTGTTGACTTCTTTGATCTTTTTTGTGCCTGTACATGATATCAGTGTCCTTGTGTTGTTTTTTTTCTTCACATTGTGAGTTTATCCAGACTTCTTTAGCCATGTTGCATTTCTTCTTTATAAGCTTATCCAGTTTGTTGTACTCACTTTTGTTTTGTTTTGAGACTCACCGTGTGTCCAATAAATCAAGAATTTATTGAGACATCCATTTTTTGTGTGGTTTACATTTAGTAACAGGAACACATTTTTCTGTGGTTTGGATTATATATAATTGCATCTTTTTCCATCTGTCTTCTGCATTTGTAAATGTGTTTAACATTTCAAATTCGTTCGACACTAATGTACCAAAATTATTTTGAGGATCTTGGTCCTGTTTAATTATTTGGGACTGCAATTTTGGAGTTATTTTATATTTTTGGGATGTTTTGGAGTCTCACTTTCATGACTGCTCTAACTGGGACATGATGACTACCACAGTCCCCCCCCCCAGCATGGATTTTGAGTCCCAGATTGAGTTTTTAAATCGCTCTTCAATTAGTATGAAACCTATTTGGTTTCTAACTCTATCACCAGGGCTTTTCCATGTCCAGCGTCTCCTTGGATGGTTCTGAAACCAAGTGTTGGTGATAATAAACTTGTTTTTTGACACCATCCTACCAATTGTTCACCGTGTTCATTGATCTCTCAAATTCCAAATGGGCCAACAATATTTTGGATGCGTTCTTTACCAACTTTTGCATTGAAGTCTCCCATTATAATCTTGATGTCCCGTTGGCTTTTTGTCCTTTCAATGTCTTCATAGAATTTCTCAATCTCTGCCTCACTTTGGTCTGCTGTTGGTGCATAAGCTTGTATGAGACCAATGTCTAAGGGTGTTCCTCGAAGTTTAACAACAAGTACTCTGTAACTGCCCAGAATCCTTTCAATGCCTTTGAACATTCGGGATCCAAAATGACTCTAACTCCTCTTTGGTGTTTCTTTCCGCCAGAGTATAAAATTGTGTGGTTTTCGGATGTTATTTCACTGGCATCTTTCCATCGTACTTCTAATACTCCAAAAATATTGATATTCATTCTGCTTATTTCTTGTTTGAAATTATCTAGTTTCCCTTTTTGGTGCATAGTCCTAACAATCCATGTTGCAATTTTGATGATTTCCTTACTAGTTTCCCTTTTTGGTGCATAGTCCTAACAATCCATGTTGCAATTTTGATGATTTCCTTACATATATGTACGCGATGTCACCTGGTGTCACCTGTCGCACAGGACTATCCCTACCGAGCGAGGAATCCCTGGTTCGAGACCCCTTTTACGCTGTTGCTCGGAATTTTTGAAGACTTTGACACCATGATTTTCTTTGCAAGAGTTACTTATAGTTAGGGTTGGGTATCGAGTATCGATTGGAACCGGGACTAACTTTCCGATTCTCCCGGAATTGTTCAAAAGTTTAAATTTCGATTCCTAGTTTCGATACCCAGTCCGCCGACCGGAAAAAAAGAATAAGTCCGCCGACCGGAAGAAGAAGCCGCTGAACACCAACGAAGAAGCGCCCACCGCCGGAAGTGTTAGCATAGCCGAACCTATGTAGCCGAGCGAGTCAGTCAAGCATGGATAGCGGGCGTCGGCGGTCGAAAGTGTGGCTTTATTTTACTAAAAAAAATGAAATATCGGTGAAATGTAACACGTGCAACAGGACTGTTTCGTGCTTAGGAGGGTGCACGTCGAACATGATGAAGCACCTCCGAGTTCGTGGAGTACAAATAAATGCGTGTCTCGTCTTCGACGCGCTGCGCCGACCGTCCTCCTCTGCCTCTTCCTCCGGCTCCAACACCCAGCCTGGCACCTCGGTGACTGCACTGCAGTCCGAATCCGGTAAGTAAAACAATATATATGCAATAAATAATGTGTTTTGCGCCAATGTTGAGGCAGCTAACAAATTAGCCCGCGTATTTATTCATAGACAATTTACAACCTGCTAGCCAGGCTCCGCGATGTGCTCAGCGTACTCCGTTCACCGTAGCGGCAATGGGGAAGATGTCGGTGCCACAGACGGAGGAGTGCCACAGAAAGATCACTGCACACATAGTCAAAAGACTGCATCCCTTTTCAGAGGTGGAATCTCCAACATTTAGGTTAGTTAAGCAATAACGTTAGAGCTAAGCTAATTGATACTGGGCTAAACAGTAACAGTAACATTACATGTTTGTTTATGTTTGCAGGGATATGGTGAAAACTCTCAACCTAAAATACATACCACCTTCCAGGGACTACCTGTCAAACACATTGGTACGGCATGGTACAAGAAGAATCGGAATCGAGAATCGTCAGGAATCGGAATCGAAACAAAGAATCGGAATCGGAATCGTTCGAATTCAAACGATACCCTAACCCTACTTATAGTAGTTTGCAATTGCTTTCTATAAGGGCAGTGCCTATACTAAGCATGTTGTCCCAGCCATTGTACCACACCACAGTATCTTCTGCCTGGCACATCGAAAAGTCGACCAATTCCAAATACACTGGCTGCTCTGCATTTTCATCCGTCTCCTGCCTGCCGGGACTTCAAGTAACCCTGTTAGGAAGGCTAAATGGGTACTCCACCTTGCCAAAGGGTGTGCCACAGGATAGCGGAGGGAAGGAGGCGCCTTACTTCTCCTATTGATAGGGGATGCCCCCCTTACCCTGCAAGATACTCTTCTTCTTTTTTTTTTTTCTATCCCCTCTTGCTCCGGTTTGGCTAACATAATGCTAACAGGATAGCGCTAGGGATGGCCCGATTACCGGTATAATGATAAAACCGTGGTAAATTTCTCACAGTTAGTATTACTGTTTAAAATAGAGCTGTCCGATAATGGCTTTTTGGCCGATATCCGATATGCCGATATTGTCCAACTCTTAATTACCGATTCCGATATCAACCGATACCGATATATACAGTTGTGGAATTAACACATTATTATGCCTAATTTTGTTGTGATGCCCCGCTGGATGCATTAAACAATGTAACAAGGTTTTCCAAAATAAATCAACTCAAGTTATGGAAAAAAAAATGCCAAGATGGCACTGCCATATTTATTATTGAAGTCACAAAGTGCATTTTTTTTTTTAACATGCCTCAAAACAGCAGCTTGGAATTTGGGAATTTGAGGATGTAGAGGTGAGCGGGGTCGGGGTTGGGTGTAGAGTGAAGGTGAAGAGTTAGTGCTGCAAGTGGTTCTGGGTATTTGTTCTGTTGTGATTATGTTGTGTTACGGTGCGGATGTTCTCCCGAAATGTGTTTGTTATTCTTGTTTGGTGTGGGTTCACAGTGTGGCGCATATTTGTAACAGTGTTAAAGTTGTTTATACGGCCACCCTCAGTGTGGCCTGTATGGCTGTTCATTTGAGTGTGTGAAAAGCCGTAGATATTATGTGACTGGGCCGGCACGCAAAGGAAGTGCCTTTAAGGTTTATTGGTGCTCTGTACTTCTCTCTATGTCCGTGTACACAGCGGCGTTTGAAAAAGTAATACATTTTACTTTTTGAAACCGATACCGATAATTTTGAAACAGATACCGATAATTTCCGATATTACATTTTATAGCAATTATCGGCATCCCTAGTTTAAAATGTTACTTATTGTAAAACTGTGATTGATTAGCACTCTGAAAAAATGTGTGAGTCTGCTCATAACCTAGAGATGCAGCTAGCACGCTAATTGCTAACGAGCTTAAATGCTAGCATGAATACAAGACATGTATTGAAAACAAAAGACAGTGATCATTTTTGTAATTTGGTAACCGTGACATGAATTTTTTATATTGTTACATCCTTAGTTGATGCTAAATCTGTTGTGTTCATATTGTTGCGGTTTATCCATCAATCCACTTTCTACCGCTTGTATCTTTTGGGGTTGCAGGGGTGGCAGGCAGGCAGAAAACTTCGAAACAATGTTGCAAAACGGTTGTATTTGTAAATTGAAACAACGTTGATGTCTAATGTTGGATCCACATTGGAAATGACCAAATTTCAGTGGTCAAACCAACGCCACAACCTGACATTGATTAAACGTCACCAAAAAGCATGTTGTTTCAATGTTGTATATGTGTTGTCAAATATTGGTTGGGAAATGACCAAATTCCAATGGTCAAATGAACGTCAGAACCCAACATTGATTAAACGCCGTCAAAAAGCATGTTGCTCCAAAGTTAAGTTCGAATTGCTCAACGTCTAGACCTAATTTATCAAGTTCTCAACGTTGTTTCAATGTCTTGTGTCTGCTGGGGAGCCCATCCCAGATGTCAGGAGGCAAGGTACACCCTGGACAAGTTGCAGACATACAGACAACCATTCACGCACTGGGGCCAATTTTAGTGTCGCTATCCCCAGGTGCAAGTCTTTGGAGGTGGGAGGAAGCCGGAATACTGACTGTGTGGGCTCCCTCCGGGTACTCTGGAGGGAGTCACGCAGGGAGAACATGCAAACTCCACACATAAAGACCCCAAGCCCAGGGATCGAACCCAGGACCTTCTTATTGTGACCACTGTACCACTGTGATGCGTTTATTTATTTACTATGTCAATACAGAAGGACTCATCTGACCCTCAAGAATGTATCATTTACTGAGGGGACAACTTTATGGTTGTTGGGCACTTTGGACAAAAGCCTGACTTTTTATGTGAAATGTATTTTCCGGACACAATAAAAAGCTACTTTTTTTCCCCACACATTGAACCCTGCGGCTTATAAAATGGTGCGGCCAATTTTTGTTTTCTTTGCTAACGGCAATAATGTTTTGTATCTAACAAAACGTTTTCAAAGAAAGTGACACTGAAAAAGTGTGTTATTGTTTGTGCTATGGCGCCATCTTTTGGATGATTTCGCTCACTGCAGGTGCTGCAGTTTGAAAATGTACTTCCTGTTTTGTGCTTTGAACCGGGAGTATATTCGTCAATAGCATTTCTGCTTGAAAGGATTCTCCAAGCAACGTTTGCAAGTTTTTCAATATAACTCAATCAATTCATACTTAATAAACCGACCCGTGCGTGACGTCTGTAGGAGTGTTTTCGTGCATATTGGAATGTAATCAAGCTAGTGTCTTTAGCGTTAGCAAATATGCTAACACATTTACAAGCGTCTGTGCTGGTATTATTAACTTACAATGGCATTCCTTTCGTATTGTTTCAGTTTCACAAATTCCTCAGTAAACTCACCAAGACGTCACCGTGGAGTTATTGAGTCTGTTTAGCTGATCGGAGAGATGGCTTCTACAGCTAATGGGTCCATGACGATGACTTCCGTTTTGTTTGATCAGCCATTTTACTTGTTTGTAAACAATTAAGGTATGTAAAACATATACAAAATCTTTCGTAACGCTATATAATTGCAGCCTATATAGTCCTGTGCGGCTAATATATGTTAAAATATTTATTTATTCTAAAATTTGGTGAGTGCAGCTTAAAAAGCGTTGCACTCTATAACCCGGAAAATACGGTACCGGTACTTACATTTAAGTAAAATAAATATGACCTTACATAGTCTGTTTATATACATGATCTCAATTAAAAAATATTCTGTACTATTCTGCACATACTGTACGTCATCTGCCTGATTTCTATAAACTACCCTGAAGTGTGAAATGCGGTGAAAACACACAAGTCCAAGGGAACCTTTAGTTCCAGTAACTAAATAAGGTTCTGGAATGTTTAATGGAAAATGGCTTACTCTAACACCCCTTGTTGTAAAATTACAACGTTACCTTTAACCATCCTAAAAAACAATCTGTTATATATATTTTTTTTACCACATTTACATAATCATTGGGTCCTATTGTTCAGTCTCACAAGACTATTGGATTGTACATTTGTTTAAAAGTCATGCCTTCTGGCCGTGAACTCACACAACCTCTCAAGGTTTCCTTCAAACAAAATCTATTTGTTTCATTGGACTGGATTCATCAGATTCAAGTAATTAAAATGACTTATATATTTTTTGGGTTGTTATTACAATGTCTAGAGCATGTACATATGTAGTTATTGTGGAACAGATGCATCAAATTTCATTTAGAGCTTGTTATATAATTGTTGCAATTATACAACACTGGGTGAATGTGGTAGTCAAATAGCTAGCTTGTTGCAGTGGGCTCGAACAGGTTGTATTCCCTCCACTACATCACTGGCTGAAGTATTTTCTCCATACATGGATAGTATACATTCTGCAGACGTTTTACAGACGACAGGGACTGTTTTTAGGACTTTCACCACCAATGAAAGTCTTCATGACCAATGTCATGAAAAGAAAAAAAGAGGGGGAAAAAGCGTTTTTTTTATATTTGTAATAAATGACTTCATACAAATATAACTAATGTGTGATTATTATTATTAATGGTATATACCGTTATGGGGCTAAGTAAGCAATCAACCCTGCAAATTAACCCTTAGTTGTTCAGACAACGTGAGTACAAATACTGAAATTCTGCTCCCCCATCAAAGCCCAATGTTGCAATATTACAACATTTCTCTAAAAACATACATAAACTTTTTTTTTTTAACTCTTCAATTTCTGCATCAAATGCCTCCTTCAACATCTGAAAGGTCAAAAAAAAAATTTTTAACGTTTTTCTATATTTGGGTCTTACAGGGTTAAAGTGAGTGCACACTAGGGCTGCAACTAACGATTAATTTGATAATCGATTAATCTGTCGATTATTACTTCGATTAATCGATTAATAATCGGATAAATGAGACAAACTACATTTATAACCTTTCCAGTATTTTATTGAAAAAAAACAGCATACTGGCACCATACTTATTTTGATTATTGTTTCTCAGCTGTTTGTACATGTTGCAGTTTATAAATAAAGGTTTATTTAAATAAATAAATAAAATAAAACTGCCTCTGCGCATGCGCATAGCATAGATCCAACGAAGCGATGACTAAATTAATCGCCAACTATTTTTATAATCGATTTTAATCGATTAGTTGTTGCAGCCCTAGTGCACACAACTAATAGTTGGCCTACTAGTGTATGACATTGTCATGCAACAATTTTCCTTAGTTTTTTATACATGTTCTGTATTATAGTTCCCAAACCATTTCACATATTCTGCACTTGTTAACTACGACTTCATGACGATAGCAATGGGAAATAGTGAGCGTTCTTGACCATTTAACATTGCTGTGGTTTGCAGCAGTAGCAACTGTGGCCTGTTGTTTGCATGTTTGTTTGGGCCATGCTGAGGATTGTGTGTCACTCAGGTCCCGTGTGTGTGTGTGTGTGTGTGTGTGTGTGTGTGTGTGTGTGTGTGTGTGTGTGTGTGTGTGTGTGTGTGTGTGTGTGTGTGTGTGTGTGTGTGTGTGTGTGTGTGTGTGTGTGTGCGTGTGTTTAGAGCACATTGGACAGTTAATGAGGTCAATGACTCTTTATTTCGAGCATCAGACCTGTACGAAGCAATCATTAGACGCAGTCCTTCAATGTAATTTGCTGCAGTTGCAAATTACAATGAACCATCTTAAAAATATATATATATATATTTGAAACCTTATCGGGATGTGATGATATGAAAATTTCATATCACGGTTATTGTTAATCAGTCAAATCAATCAAAGTTTATTTAAATAGCCCTTAATCACAAGTGTCTCAAAGGGCTGCACAAGCCACAACGACACCAAAATGATCACAGTCATTATCACGGTAGAGTTGAACATGCACAAAAGTATTTATTATTAAGTATTTATTCATCTTATTTTTTTTTCTTTCTTTTTTTAAAAAAAAAGAAAAGAAAAAAGGACCTTATCTTCACCAGACCAGGTTGTAAATGAAACTAGATTTGTTTAAAGGGTTTTTAAAACTAAGTCCAGTCCAGATAATGTCCAAGTCGGACTCAGCAACACACACCATCATTCATGTACACTGAAAAAAATAAAAAATAAAAAATAAATAAAATAAAAAAATAAAAAATAAAAAAATAAGGTAAAATCAAGTTAAATAGAAGGTAGAATAAGGTAAATGAGATAAATACAGGTACAGCAATTCAAATATAAGTTAATAAAACCTAGAACAGTGGTTCTCAAATGGGGGTACGCGTACCCCTGGGGGTACTTGAAGGTATGTCAAGGGGTACGTGAGATTTTTTTTAAATGTTCTAAAAAATAGCAACAATTCAAAAATCTTTTATAAATATATTTATTGAATAATACTTCAACAAAATAAATGTTTAGAATTAAGTTCATGAATCCAGATGGATCTCTATTACAATCCCCAAAGAGGGCACTTTAAGTTGATGATTACTTCTATGTGTAGAAATCTTTATTTATAATTGAATCACTTGTTTATTTTACAACAAGTTTTTTTTTTTTTTTTTTTTTTTTCCCAAATAGTTCAAGAAAGACCACTACAAATGAGCAATATTTTGCACTGTTATACAATTTAATAAATCAGAAACTGATGACATAGTGCTGTATTTTACTTTTTTATCTCTTTTTTTCAACCAAAAATGCTTTGCTCTGATTAGGGGGTACTTGAATTAAAAAAAATGTTCACAGGGGGTACATCACTGAAAAAAGGTTGAGAACCACTGACCTAGAAGATTGTAAACAAAAGGTAACAGAAGGTGAAACAAGTTAAATAGAAGGTAAATGAAAGTAAACGGTAAAATAAGGTAAATAGAAGGTATTGAAGGTTAAGGCAAAGAGTAAAATATTTGTATTTCAACTTTTTTCTCCTAAATACACATTGAGGCTTTATAATATGTTTTTTCTCATTACCCGTTTAATCAAACAATTAAATAGTTAGATTAGACTAGTCGATTACTAAAAAAAAATCGATAGTAGCAGCTAGGGTTGTACGGTATACCGGTATAGTACCGCGATACTAATGAATCGTTATCATCACCGTCTCTGAAACGTATCGGTCCCGCACCAACACCCCCACCCCCCACGCCCCCGTCACGTCGTGTCATTGCTGGTTTTACGAGCAGACGAGCATGTTCGGCAGCGCACAATCACAGAGTACTTACAAGCAGACACAGTGTGTCGACAGAAAAGGGAGAACGGACGCATTTTGGCTTAAAAACTAACAATTAAGGTAAAGTCATAACACTAAAACGCCCTCAGGAAGAGGTGCTTTAAAACATGGTTAGTTACTAGTGGCTAAAGTCCATCCACAGTCTGCAGTGTTGTAGCTACTTCTAAATCACTAATCCTTGCCTCCATGGCGACAAATAAAGTAAGTTTCTTACAAGTATCATCCCTGCAGGACGAGGAATAGCTAAACATGCTTCACTACACACCGTAGCTCACCGGCGTCACAATGTAAACAAACGCCACTGGTGGATCTACACCTGACATCCACTACAATGATACCAAGTACAGTAGCGTATCTAGTCGATACTACTATGATTACGTCGATATTTTTTGGCATCACATCATCGTCTTTCGTTTTTTTTAAATGTATATTATGTTTATAAAGTCAGGAAATATGTCCCTGGACACATGAGGACTTTGAATATGACCAATGTATGATCCTGTAACGACTTGGTATCGGATTGATACCCAAATATGTGGTATCATCCAAAACTAATGTAAAGTATCAAACAACAGAAGAATAAGTGATTATTACATTTTAACAGAAGTGTATATAGAACATGTTAAAAGAGAAAGTAAGCAGATTGTCAGAATAATTGTATCTAAATTATCACAAAACTTTGTGTTGCCATGAGTTCCCGGCGAGAGGACAAAAGCTGTCTTTAATCTTACTAAGCAAAAGGCTTGTAAAACTCCACTGTGTACGATGGGAGGAGACAGGAGGGGTTCAGTTTCTTTGATCTATTGTAATCCACAGGAATATCTTGTCTTGACCCAAGATCTACAAAGCGGAGAGGAAGCAGGACCTGACGCAAGCTCCAGGCATCTTTTCTTTGAACTGTTTTGTGACCAAGGGAGACGGCTGTTTACGACCCCCCTCCCTTTAGAAACAGCTGTTGCCATGTAATCAGGGAAAGTCCAAATAAAAGAGGAGGCGTGCAACCTTTCGACAGAGCGTGGTGGAAGACTGTGCAAAGAGTACAGCCCAGATGTTTCTCCTCATTGAGCTAATAGATGTCATCAGTGTTTGAACCTGACACAGATATTAACAGTAAATGAACAAGTAGATTAATAACTCATTTTCTACCACTTGTCCTTAATAATTTTGACAAAATATTAGAATGGAAAATGACACAATATGTTACTACATAGCGGTTAAATTAGGAGCCTTTGTTTGCTTACTTACTAATAAAAGACAAGTTGTCTTGTACGTATGTTCACTTTTTTATTTAAGGACAAACTTGCAATAAGAAACTTATGTTTAATGTACCGTAAGATTTTTTTGCTAAAATAAAGCCAATATTAAAAATTGTTGTGGTCCCCTTTATTTTAGAAAAGTACCGAAAAGTATCGAAAAAGTATTGAAATAATTTTGGTACCGGTACCAAAATATTGGTATCGGGACAACACTACTGTGTACCAATAAAGTTATATTTTAATATTTAGAACGTCCAAGAAAATGACGAATGCACTCACCACTGGACATTCCGCTGCTTTCAGCCCACTTTCAACATCTCAATAGTGACTCAGGGCTGCCAGTAAAAAAATGCTTCCCAACAATGTCTTTTGGTGAATGTGTGTGCGTGTGAGTGTGTGTGTGCGAGTGTGTGTGTGTGTGTGTGTGTGTGTGTGTGTGTGTGTGTGTGTGTGTGTGTGTGTGTGTGTGTGTGTGTGTGTGTGCATGCCTTTTACTCCTCAGTGAGCAACATTTCACACAGGGATGTGTTTCCCATCACAACCAAACTAACATTCCACACATCCTCTCAGAAGAGTCTAATAATTACATTCAAACGTCGCCTGCATAAATGACGACAAATACAAAAGAATGTCAAAGCAACCATTAAAAAAACCGAAGCAGGCACATACTCCTCAGACAGTGTGTTTTGTTGAAAATGTTCATCTTGATTACTTTGTGAAGATTTTTTTGGCTAAAACGCCAGAAAAAGTCACCACACCCAAAATAAATGTAAAGTGTCTGAATGATCTAGCGTTGGGCTCTTTTTAAAAGCGAACATGCGGATTTGATCTCCAACAGTTATAATGTGTCTCAGTGGTAGTGACACAGAAAAATAGGAGTTTGAATACAATGATTTTTTTTTTAGGTTAGCCAATATATTTTTTTAAAACATGTGACTATAAAATAACTAGTTTGGTGTAGGAATTGGCGATATGGCCTAAAATCTGTACTGTGATGTACAAAACCCAAAACCAGTGAAGTTGGCACGTTGTGTAAATCATAAATAGAACATGTCAGAACACTAGTGTTCTGTGGTTACTTTTTGGTTGGCCAACGGTTTACCTTGTATTGCGCACCCTGACGGTAAGTGTGGGAGTCGGTTCTGAAGTATGAAGTAAAGAGACGTAACTTTGTCACCTCGCCTGGTTAATGACTCTAACCCAGAATATTACACTGCCCATACCTATGCTCCTTCAAAGGCTGTGCTACTGGCTGCAAAGCATTGCACTTTCAAATACAACAATGAGTAGAGAGGAGTGTTATGTATGTACTGTATATGTGTAAATAAATGAATTCAAGTATTTATTTTATTTATATTTATAAATATGTGTATATATATATATATATAATAAAATACATATTTCTGATAGAATTCACTGAAAGTCAAGTATTTATTTATAGATATATATATATATATATATATATATATATATATATATATATATATATATATATATATATAAGAAATACTTGAATTTAAGTGAATTCAAGTATTTCACTGAAAGTCAAGTATTTATTTTATTTATATATATACATATACATATATATACATATACATATACATATACATATATATATATATATATATACATACATACCTGCCAACTTTTGAAATCAGAAAAACCTAGTAGCCAGGGTCCAGGGGCCGCAAAATGATTGATTGCATTCAGACAGGTTAAAATGTTGCTAAAACCATCACTTTTCTATCAGTCACAGTGACTTTTCAAAACAAAAATATTACAGCAAAAATCATATGGGTTGATTGACATGTTTATTCTGTAAGTTAACTTCAATAGTTTGAAATTATTTTGACAGTTAATGCCAGTTATCCTGTCAACCTTTCACAAGACTTCAATTTGTTAATTGAAAGTATAAACAGTATAAACACTTTTTACAGTAAACAAATGGTAAAACAGTACTAAACAATTCCATAAAAAAAAAAATTGGTGTCATTATTAACTTTCTGTCCAAGCTTGTATAATCTACTGCCTTGTTCAATTGTAAAAAAATATTCTGTGCCTAAAATTCACATTTCTATCACAATTATCATACTGTAAACATGGTAAGCTAATTTCATTAAAATTAATAGTCCTGTCAATAGCATGGAATTACAATTCAAATGTAGTTTTTTTGTAAGCCTTTCAAAAGAATTCAAAATATGAAAAATTAATGAAAATTAATTTAAGCCATCAGACACTTGAAAAGTGGCACATCACATCTCTAATGTAATCATTTTAACTTTTCAACAGAAATAGCACTGCAAAAATATTAAGGACATACTTCTGTATTTTGGTAGTTATGCTGTCAACATTTAACAAGATTTCTTCAACTTGGACTTGAAAGCATAAATAGTATAAACACTTTTAACAGTATAACAGTACTAAACAATTCCAATAGATAACATTGGTGTCATTACCTTTTTGTGGCTAAAATCCAAATTTAGCAACGGCATTAGACTTGTGTTTTTTTGTCCCAACGTGGTCTTTTACATCGCTAATTCCTCCGTGTCCGATCGAAAAATCTTGTCTGCACAAGGTGCAATTCGCGTAGTTTTCACCCTTTTTGGAACGGATAATTATTCCCGGATAGGCTTTTGAATATTCTTCACGGAATGACTGCAGTTTTCTTTTCGGTTTAAGACTCGTATGCGATTTTTCTCCGGCTGATTCCATGATCGTTCGCTCGTTTGGAAACAATGGGCAACAGGTACCTCGTGCTTGGCAGCGGTGCTATAAATAGCCTCGCGCAAGGCATTCGGAATGGCTCGATAGGAAGTTACGGGAAGCAGTGTCGATTGTGATTGTTGTTACGCGATTTCGTGAATAAAACTTTAAAAAAAAAAAGTTTTTTTAATTAATGAAAAACCGTATTTTTTATCACTGCAACTGTAACCCGGAATAGGTTGATGAAAACCGTACTAATTACGGGAAAACCGGAGTAGTTGGCAGGTATGTATATATACACACATATGCATACATACATACATACATACATACATACATATATATATATACACACATATACATATATATATATATATATATATATATATATATATATATATATATATATATATACACACATATACATATATAGATACATACATATACATATACATATATATATATATATATATATATATATATATATATATATATATATATATATAAGAAATACTTGAATTTCAGTGAATTCTAGCTCTAAATATACTCCTCCCCCCTTAACCCTGCCCCCAAATCTCCCGAATTTGGAGGTCTCAAGCTTGGCAAGTATGCCAATTATATCAAAATAGTTCTAAAAGGGGACCTACAGTATTATACAAAACCAACTTTTCTTACCTATTACCTTACCATAAATGTGAAATAAAACCATGGAGGTATTGCGGAGATATTTATAAAACAATCTTGCCTTTATTCATACTTTGATGACATGATTATAAAAGCCAAATGTCCCGTTGTGGTAATATTTCAGTTTCAAATCGGACGGGCAATATGAGCCCATCAACACGGACGAACGGACGAGAATGCTGTGATCACGCGATGGCAAAAAAAACAAAACCACAAGGTCTGTCCTAGTTTTTAGAACAGGGAATAAAAAATGCACTTTAAAGGGGAACATTATCACCAGACCTATGTAAGCGTCAATATATACCTTGATGTTGCAGAAAAAAGACCATATATTTTTTTAACCGATTTCCGAACTCTAAATGGGTGAATTTTGGTGAATTAAACGGCTTTCTATTATTCGCTCTCGGAGCGATGACGTCACAACGTGACGTCACATCGGGAAGCAATCCGCCATTTTCTCAAACACATTACAAACACCGAATCAAATCAGCTCTGTTATTTTCCGTTTTTTCGACTGTTTTCCGTACCTTGGAGACATCATGCCTCGTCGGTGTGTTCTTTCGGAGGGTGTAACAACACGAACAGGGACAAATTCAAGTTGCACCAGTGGCCCAAAGATGCGAAAGTGGCAACAAATTGGACGAAATTTGTTCAAAATACGAGGGTGTGGGGAAAGCCGACGAAAATGGTCAGTCGTTTGTTCCGCACACTTTACCGACGAAAGCTATGCTACGACAGAGATGGCAAGAATGTGTGGATATCCTGCGACACTCAAAGCAGATGCATTTCCAACGATAAAGTCAAAGAAATCTGCCGCCAGACCCCCATTGAATCTGCCGGAGTGTGTGAGCTATTCAGGGACAAAGGACCTCGGTAGCACGGCAAGCAATGGCGGCAGTTTGTTCCCGCAGACGAGCGAGCTAAACCCCCTGGATGTCTTGGCTCACACCGCTTCTACCGTCCCTTATGCCACCGAAGGTGATCAAGAGAAGAATATCGACCCTAACTTCCCTGGCCTGCTGACATCAACTCCAAAACTGGACAGATCAGCTTTCAGGGAAAAGAGAGCGGATGAGGGTATGTCTACAGAATATATTAATTGATGAAAACTTTATTCATTACTCGCGGTTTTACGTAAATTATTATACATAAACTGTGTTTACCAATAATTTAGCTTAAAAACAGTACAACACTTAAAAACAAACACATACCAATCGTTGGTTAGAAGGCGATCGCCGAATTCGTCCTCGCTTTCTCCCGTGTCGCTGGCTGTCGTGTCGTTTTCGTCGGTTTCGCTTGCATACGGTTCAAACCGATATGGCTCAATAGCTTCAGTTTCTTCTTCAATTTCACTTAAGCCGCTGAAATCCGATACCTTGCTGTTCTATCCGCCATGTTTGTTTGTGTTGGCATCACTATGTGACGTCACAGGAAAATGGACGGGTGTATATAATGATGGTTAAAATCAGGCACTTTGAAGCTTTTTTTAGGGATATTGCGTGATGGGTAACATTTTGAAAAAAACTTCGAAAAATAAAATAAGCCACTAGGAACTGATTTTTAATGGTTTTAACCCTTCTGAAATTGTGATAATGTTCCCCTTTAAGATGTTCAATATTTGAAATGAGAGTCCATTTTATTTTGTTTGTTACTAATTTATTTAGAATAACAATTGTATTTACCTTCCAATTACAGTACAATGGTAAACAATTGTACAGGAATGAAAAAAAAAAAGTTTGTACTACTAATGTATTATTAATGTCATATTGTATTATTAAAAGGTTACTTGAATTATTAATATATATTATGGTTACATTTAGGGCTGGGCGATATGGCCTTTTATTAATATCTCGATATTTTTAGGCCATGTCACGATACACGATATACATCTCCATATTTTGCCTTAGCCTTTCACTAACACTTGATGCATATAATCACACCAGTATGATGATTCTATGTGTCTACATTAAAACATTCTTGTTCATACTGCATTAATATATGCTAATGTTAAACTTTCATGCAGAGAGGGAAATCAAAAGTAACATGTCTTCCTTCATTCGTTATTTTTGCAGTTTTATGCATTTATATGTATCAAATATAAAAATCGCTAATGGAATTGCAAGGTTTTTTCTCAAAATCGTGCAGCACTCATGCTCGTGCATCCTCCACTGTTGCCATTTCTGATACAAAGTAGCGTATAGTTCTAACTGGTATCTGTCAGTGGACTCCATATGGAAGCGATAAAAACTACAACAGGGGAGAAAGACGCAGTCGAAGTGGAGGCACGTAAATAAGACTGCCAACAAAACGGCGCAAACATGGAGAAACGGTCAGAGAGCGGCTTGAAGATGGTCTGTCAAACATAATCCATGCAACATATTAACCACCATTACATGTTATGTAAACCACAACAAAGTGTTTTAAAAGTGGGGAAAAAATATCATAATATGACCCCTTTTAATGTGTAACCCGCATGGACATAAAGTACAAACTTCTGGATTTCTCCCTTGATTCCAGTAACATACCGCCTCCTCTCAATGAAGTGACTCAGTCATGAGTAAGCCACTGAGTGGAAGAGACAAATGGAGTGGAAAAGGGGGAGACAAGTGATGAGAATAAAGACAAAAACAGATGCATTCTCTGTCAGTCTCCCGGATAGACAAAAAATGGTTTCATTGACAAAAATTCTTGACATGACCCCGAGATACCAAGCAGAATCCTTCCTAAAAAGCTTTTACAACATAACTGGAAAAACTAGGGGTGTAACGGTACACAAAAATTTCGGTTCGGTACATACCTCGGTATAGAGGTCACGGTTCGGTTCATTTTTGGTACAGTAAGAAAACAACAAATTATAAATGTTTTGGTTATTTATTTACCAAATTTGTAAACAATGGCTTTATCCTTTTAACATTGGGAACACTATAATAATTCTGCCCACGTTAATCAACATTAAACTGCCTCAAGTTGTTGCTCAGATTAAATAAAATGACAAAACTTTTCTTCTACATACAAAAAGTGCAACATTAAAAAGTTTCAAGTCAACTCATCATGCTTAATTTATTACAGCATTTGGGAAGCCTGTAGTTGATTTATTATGTAAATGTTATATTTTTATCAACATGTGATAGCAGGGACCCTGCCATTCAAAACTAGGCTGCTACATTACTAATGATTAATGTAACTATGGCTGAAAAAATAGTACAATAGCAATAGTAGAGACTATTCATCCCTGAACACCATGGAGTTCATGTAGGCTTAATGATGCACTTACAGTATTATATCAACTATCAGAGACAGAAACTCTTCATTTAACATAATGTCCTTTTTTGCTGCTTCAACACAACTCAATCAACACAGAAAAAGGTCAAGTGAAATAACAGACAGACAGGGCTTTGCTGTCCGTAACACACACACACATACACACATATACACACACACACACACACACGCACGCACGCACACACCGCAAAATGTGCTAATTTTACGCTAAAAGCGAATTAGCCTTCACCTCAAGCCAGGACTGCGAGCGAGCTGAGCTGCAGTTGATATTTCTAGAACATCAACGGGCTCATAGTGATGTTACTAGTAGTTGACTGGGAGGGGTTTATTATAATTTGCTGCTAAACGCTAAGCACTGACTACATGCGCTCTGAATACGCACTGCTGATTGGCTGTTACCACTCTGAATACGCACTGCTGATAGGCTGTTACCACTCTGAATATGCACTGCTGATTGGCTGTTACCGCTCTGTTTGTAACCAATCAGATGGTTGTGTGGGTGGGACAATGCTGGGTGCTGTGTAGAGCAGTGTTTTTCAACCTTTTTTGAACCAAGGCACATTTTTTGCGTTGAAAAAATGCGGAGGCACACCACCAGCAGAAATCATTAAAAAAACAAAACTCAGTTGACAGTAAAAAGTTGTTGTCGCAATTGTTGGATATGACTTTAAAGCATAACAAAGCATGCATCAATATAGCTCTTGTCTCAAAGTAGGTGTACTTTCACCACCTGTCACATCACAACCTGACTTATTTGGACTTTTTTTGCTGTTTTGTGTAGTGTTTTACTTCTTGTCTTGCGCTCCTACTTTGGTGGCTTTTTCTCTTTTTATGGTATTTTCCTGTAGCAGTTTCATGTCTTCCTTTGAGCGATATTTCCTACCATCTACTTTGTTTTAGCAATCAAGAATATTTCAGTTTTTATCCTTCTTTGTGAGGACATTGTTGATTGTCATGTCATGTTTGGATGTACATTGTCTTTGCTCCACAGTAAGTCTTTGCTGTCATCCAGCATTCTGTTTTTGTTTACTGTGTAGCCAGTTCAGTTTTAGTTTCGTTCAGCAATAGGCTTCCCTATGCTTCCATGCCTTTTCTTAGGGGCACTCACCTTTTGTTTATTTTTGGTTTAAGCATTACACCTTTTTACCTGCACACTGCCTCCCGGTGTTTCCGTCATCTACAAAGCAATTAGCTACCTGCTGCCACCTACTGATATGGAAGAGTATTACACGGTTACGCTGCCGAGCTCTAGACAGCACCGACACTCAATAACAAACAACACATCAATTGCAGACTATAATTACTGGTTTGCAAAAAATATTTTTAACTCAAATAGGTGAAATTAGATAATCTCCCACGGCACACCAAGCTGTATCTCACGGCACACTGGTTGAAAAACACTGGTGTAGAGTACTGACAGAAACAGAGGCAGAAGGAAGCGGAGCAGCTTGTTAAGACTTTAGCTTAGATGGCTACTTAATATGTTCGTGTGGAAACTCGTTCGGTACACCTCCGAACTCCCCGTACCGAAACGGTTCAATACAAATACACGTACCGTTACACCCCTAGGAAAAACACTATGCACATTTAGATCATATTTACTATCATTACGGCATATTTGTAGCTACTGCCATCCATCTTTGGTAACACTTAGTTCAGGGTCATAAGGGTGTATTTTTATATTTGGTGTTTATGCATGTCAGCCTCACATTCTGGTTAACGTGTTTGTTTTCGTTATGCTAACTCAGGGGTCGGCAACCCAAAACGTTGAAAAGCCATATTGGACCAAAAATACAAAAAATAAATCTGTCTTGAGCCGCAAAAAATTAAAAGCCATATATAAGTCTTATAATGAAGACAACACATGATATGTGTCCTAAATTAGCTATAGTAGCCTACTATCAAAATGACTATGTGTCGCAGACGGAAGCAAATTTTCATTGACAGAAATGTTACAATTTCATTTTCAAACCATTAGTAAATCAGAGGCTACTTAGAAGGTGAGATAACTGCTGGAAATGACTGGCTTTTAATGGCCAAAGGTATAGATGTGTTTCTAAGTTAAAGGAAACGGCAGGCTGTCTTCTTCTAATGTATTTATTATTATCTTTGGCAAGCTTGGTAATGTTTGCTGGGGTCTGGAACAACATGGCACACAAACAACTATCTGAAATGCAGCCAATATTACATAGAGATAAAGCGCCATGAGACATGCAAAACTAAATTATATACAAAGAGGGTAAATGTAAAGGATATTAAATGAGCTCAAATATACCTACAAATGAGGCATAATGATGCAATATGTACATACAGCTAGCCTAAATAGCATGTTAGCGTTGATTGGCTTGCAGTCATGCACTGACCACATATGCCTGATTAGCACTCCAACAAGTCAATAACATCAACAAAGCACACCTTTGTGAATTCACGCACAGCATAAAACAGTTGGTGGACAAAATGAGACAAAGGAGTGGAAGATTTTACATGTAAACAAACTGTCACGTCACAGTCCACACTATGGTGAGTTTAAGAACAGCTGTGATTAGTAGAATATAACACTGTTCACCAAATACTCTCATCGGTGAAGCATACATACAAACATATTAAACAGTGAGTTTTCTAACAATTGGGAAGGTTTGTCCTCAAACAAAAAACATAATAAACTAAAAAATGATTTTCCTCCCATCTTTTTCCATTTCCAATCCTTTTTTAAAAAAGCTCCAGGGAGCCCCTCGGGCAGCATTCAAGAGCCGCATGCGGCTTGAAAGTCGCGGGTTGCCGACCCCCGTGCTAACTAGACACCCATTATTGGTCATATATTGGTTATATTGGTATTAGTTCATTTCAAACATGTAACAATCTGACCACAGAACTTTCCTCCAGAAGGTCTTATCTTTGTCCATGTGATGTCTGATGAAACAAAAATTTAACTGTTTGGCCACAATACCCAGCAATATGTTTGGAGGAGAATAGGTGAGGCCTTTAATCCCAGGAACACCACTCCTACCATCAAGCATGGTGGTGGTAGTATTATGCTCTGGGCCTGTTTTGCTGCCAATGGAACTGGTGCTTTACAGAGAGTAAATGGGACCATGAAAAAAGAGGATTACCTCCAAATTCTTCAGGACAACCTAAAATCATCAGCCCGGACTACGAACTATGAACAAAATGCAATTAATCACAATAAATATTTTAACTGTTTGACAGCCTTAATTATTTGGCATTAAAATGATATTGGTTGCTGACGTATGACGTAAAATGTCTTAAAAATTGATTCCTAAAAAAAAAAAAAAATGTGTTTTAAAATCCATCAAGTGATTCAGAATTGGATAAATAAGACTCACAATTCAAAAGTGAATACACTTTTTTGTTAGTATTCAGTAAGTGTTCCCTTTTTCGCCTTAATCTTGAACATGTAACAAAGTGTTTTTCAAATTTTACACCTGAGAAAGAATTAGGGGTTCACAAAAAATCTGAATCACGATTCTTATTAATCTCGATTCTAAATTGATTCCTAATTTTCGAAAAACAATTTAAAAAATGATATATATATATATATATATATATATATATATATATATATACACACACACACATATATATTAATTTATTAATATTACTCCTTAATGTATTACTTTGACTTTATTTTCCGGACTATAAGCTGCCACTTATATAAATATATATACACATATATATATATGCATATATAAATATATGTGTATATATATATATATATATATTTTTATATATATATATATATATATATATGTATGTGTGGGAAAAAATCACAAGACTACTTCATCTCTACAGGCCTGTTTCATGAGGGGTTCCCTCAATCATCAGGAAAATCTCCTGATGATTGAGGGAACCCCTCATGAAACAGGCCTGTAGAGATGAAGTAGTCTTGTGATTTTTTCCCACACATACATATATTGCGCTCTACTACGGTATCGAGCACTATTTTTTGGATAACCTTATTAAGACATATATATATATATATATATATATAAGCACACTATTAATTTTATTTCCAGGTCAAATTTAGTGACTTAATTAATCCAGCAGATGGACCATTATGGAAAAACTAACAGTATCAGCGCGTCATTTACCCATCACTAGCATGTCCTGTAAAACTATTGTGTATAAAAAAAAAAATCTGTAATTTGTGTTAACATTTTTGTGTCTGTGGAGCATTGATTTAAATTTTTTCAGCTTTTATATCATTTGGTTTTCAATGGATTAACAACAAAAACCGAGGCACCACAGTACAAGACAAAAAACACAAAATATTTCCTCTATTTCATGACTTCTTACGACAAATTTGGAGTTTAATTTGGGGAACATCACGTCATCGTCAAACAGTTTCACGTGTGATCGCACTTTAACACATCAGCCAAATAATGTCAGCCAATCTCCACAGAGCAAAAACTCACTTAAGTGTTGCCAGATTGCGAGAAGCTTACAAAACAAGGAATTCCGCTGGGGATCAAAACGCTCCTCTGGGAGTCCACTTTTGAGGATAAACAACCAGGGCAGCCTATTTAATACTCGAATAAAAAAAAGAAA
>NC_084577.2:18787586-18792586 GCF_033978685.3 Nerophis lumbriciformis | reverse complement strand
ACTAATGTCCTCTGCAGTGGACATGTTCTGCTGTATCCTCCTGAGAACTAATGTCCTCTGCAGTGGACAGGTTCTGCTATATCCTCCTAAGAACTAAAGTCCTCTGCAGTGGACATTTGCTGCTATTTCCTCCTGAGAACTAATGTCCTCTGCAGTGGACATTTGCTACTATATCCTCCTGAGAACTAATGTCCTCTGCAGTGGACATGTTCTGCTGTATCCTCCTGAGAACTAATGTCCTCTGCAGTGGACAGGTTCTGCTATATCCTCCTAAGAACTAAAGTCCTCTGCAGTGGACATTTGCTGCTATATCCTCCAGAGAACTAATGTCCTCTGCAGTGAAATTTGCTGCTATATCCTAACTAATGTCCTCTGCAGTGGACATTTGTTGCCATATCCTCCTGAGAACTGATGTCCTCTGCAGTGGACATTTGTTGCTATATCCTCCTGAGAACTGATGTCCTCTGCAGTGTACATTTGCTGCCATATCCTCCTGCAGACCAGTGTCCTCTGCAGTGGACATTTGCTGCTATATCCTCCTGAGAACTAATGTCCTCTGCAGTGGACATGTTCTGCTATATCCTCGGAAGAACCAGTGTCCTCTGCAGTGGACATGTTCTGCTATATCCTCCTGAGAACTAATGTCCTCTGCAGTGGACATGTTCTGCTGTATCCTCCTGAGAACTAATGTCCTCTGCAGTGGACAGGTTCTGCTATATCCTCCTAAGAACTAAAGTCCTCTGCAGTGGACATTTGCTGCTATTTCCTCCTGAGAACTAATGTCCTCTGCAGTGGACATTTGCTGCTATATCCTAACTAATGTCCTCTGCAGTGGACATTTGCTGCTATATCCTCCAGAGAACTAATGTCCTCTGCAGTGAAATTTGCTGCTATATCCTAACTAATGTCCTCTGCAGTGGACATTTGATGCTATATCCTCCTGCAGACCAGTGTCCTCTGCAGTGGACGTTTGCTGCTATATCCTCCTGAGAATTAATATCTTCTGCAGTGGACATTTGCTGCTATATGCTCCTGAGAACTAATGTCCTCTGCAGTGGACCTGTTCTGCTATATCCTTCTGAGAACTAATGTCCTCTGCAGTGGACATTTGCTGCTATATCCTCCTGAGAACTAATGTCCTCTGCAGTGGACATTTGCTGCTATATCCTCCTGAGAACTAATGTCCTCTGCAGTGGACATGTTCTGCTATATCCTCCTGAGAACTAATGTCCTCTGCAGTGGACATGTTCTGCTATATCCTCCTGAGAACTAATGTCCTCTGCAGTGGACATTTGCTGCTATATCCTCCTGAGAACTAATGTCCTCTGCAGTGGACATGTTCTGCTATATCCTCCTGCAGACCAGTGTCCTCTACAGTGGACATTTGCTGCTATTTCAGCTTAGCTTACCACCACCAAGTGTGAATGATTGATGGGTTCTACATGTAAAGCGACTTTGGGTACTTAGAAAAGCGCTATATAAATCCCAGTTATTATTATTATTATTATTATTTCCTCCTGAGAACTAATGTCCTCTGCAGTGGACATTTGCTGCTATATCCTCCTGAGAACTAATGTCCTCTGCAGTGGACATTTGCTGTTATAACCTCCTGAGAACTAATGTCCTCTGCAGTGGACATTTGCTGCTATATCCTCCTGAGAACTAATGTCCTCTGCAGTGGACATCTGCTGCTATATCCTCCTGAGAACTAATGTCCTCTGCAGTGGACATCTGCTGCTATATCCTCCTGAGAACTAATGTCCTCTGCAGTGTACATGTTCTGCTATATCCTTCTGAGAACTAATGTCCTCTGCAGTGGACATTTGCTGCTATATCCTCCTGAGAACTAATGTCCTCTGCAGTGGACATTTGCTGCTATATCCTCCTGAGAACTAATGTCCTCTGCAGTGGACATTTGCTGCTATATCCTCCTGAGAACTAATGCCCTCTGCAGTTGACATTTGCTGCTGTATCCTCGGAAGAACCAGTGTCCTCTGTAGTGGACATTTTCTGCTATATTCTCCTGAGAACGGATGTCCTCTATAATGGAGATTTGTTGCTGTATCCTCCTGAGAACCAGCGTCCTCTACAGTGAAAATTTGCTGCTATATCCTCTTGAGAACCAGTGTCCTCTGCAGTGGACATATGCTCATATATCCTCCTATAAGAACCAGCGTCCTTTATAGTGGACATTTGCTGCTGGTAACCGTTGTCCTCTACAGTGGACATTTGCTGCTATATCCTCCTGAGAACCAGTGTCCTCTGCAGTGGACATTTGCTGCCTTAACTTTCTGACATCTAATGTCCTTTGTAGAGGACATTTGCTGCTATAACCTGACATCTAATGTCCTCTGCAGTGGACATTTGCTGCTATATCCTCGGAAAAACCACTGTCCTCTGCAGTGGACATGTGCTGCTATATCCTCCAAAGAATCCGTGTCCTCTGCGGTCCCCTCCAAGGTTTCTCGTCGTTATACCATTGGGTTGAGTTTTTTCTTGCCCTGATGTGGGATCTGAGCCGAGGATGTTGTTGCGGCTCGTGCAGCCCTTTGAGACACTCGTGATTTAGGGCTATATAAGTAAACATTGATTGATTGATTGATTGAGATATGTATGGACTGCGATATGACTCAAGTAAACAACACCAACATTTTATATGTTCCATGGAAAATATAGAAACATTACACACGGCGCTCAAAAATCTATCAAAATGTTTTAGTACGACTTTGGTAATCTATGAAGCTGCACCGCTTGATGGATTGTACTGTGCTTCATGAGTATTATTATGGTGTGTGTATAAGTTAAGACATATTATCTGGCGTTTTTTTTCGCAATATTATGCAAAAGCAACTTTTCTTACCTTCTGGTACCTGCTGATCTGTATTTGGGATCTGCATAAATCCTGAAAATGTGCACCACTGTAGTCGATAAGCTGCTTCTTTTTCTTTATCTTCTTGTTATGGGACATTCATCCTCCGCTGTTGCCATTTCTAATATAAAGTAGTGTAAAGTTCTTACTTATATCTGTCAGTAAACTCACCATGAACGCGCTAAAACATACCGGTGTAGTGAGTTTACATTATTCACCCAAGGAACTTTAGTTATTAGAGAGTTCCGGTCGGACGGTTTTTCACGGGACGCGTTTCCGGCCTCTGTTATTGATTGAAGTAAAGTCTGAATGTCATTAAAACAGTTAGCTCCGTCTTTTGACACTTCTTCCACTCCCGTCCTTGCACGCTACACCGCTACAACAAAGATGACGGGGAGAAGACGCTGTCGAAGGTGAGTCACGTAAATAAGACCGCCCACAAAACGACGCATCCTGAAGCGACTGTCAGAAAGCGGCTTGAAGATGATCTGTAAAACATAATCCATGCAACATTTTGACCAAAGAACAACCATTACGTGTTATGTAGACCACAAGGAAGTCTTTTACATTTAGAAAAAATAATAATAATAATATGACTCCTTTAATGCGCCTTATAATCCGGTGCGCCTTATATATGAAAAAAAGATCGAAAATACACCATTCATCGGCAGTGCGCCGTATAATCCGGTGCGCCCTATGGTCTGGAAAATACGGTATATTTAGTTGTTTTTTTTGTCCTGTCCAGCTTCTCCGGCTAATCATATAGTTGATGTAGATGCAAATATCGGCTGTTCAGATTTACTTTACAAAAGAGAAGTGTCGGATACTTCTCTTGTTGCCTTATTTGTATTTGACTTTATTAAATGTATTTATATTATCATTTGGTGCAGCCGGGCCGGAGCAGGAGGGGATAGAAATACATATTTAGTATTTTGACCACTGTTGCATTACACAGTTTGAACAATAACACCATGTTTGAGTATTTAAAAATAAAACACTATTGACTTCATAAAGTCATTCTTCAACGCACCACTAAATGGAGCCTGTTAGATTAATTGTATCTAAGTTATCACAAAACTTTGTGTTACATTGAGTTCAGCTCGCCCTGCGAGAGGACAAAAGCTGTCTTTGATCCTACCAAGAAGAAGACTTGTAAAACTCCACTGTGTAGGATGGGAAGCAACATGAAAGTGTTCTGTTTCTTTGATGTATTGTAATCCACAGAAAGATTTTGTCCTGATCCGAGAACCTTTTCTTTTAACCAACCTTTTCTTTGAACTGTTTTGTGACAAAGACGATGGATGTTTACGACCCCCGTCCCTTAGAAACAGCTGTTGCCGTGTAATCAGGGAAAGTCCAAATAAAAGAGGAGGCGTACAATCTTTCGTCAGAGCGTGGTGATACTGTACAAGGGTACAGGTGTACGCGTGTCTCCTCATTGAGCCAAATTTAATTCTGTCTCTGTTTGATTCCTTGCTTCTTGTCTTGTTTAATAGATGTCATCAGTGTTTGAACCTGACAGAGCCCACTTTCCACTATTGGTGCCCGTACCACAGTTTGAGAATCACTGTCATAGGCAAAAGGAAGCATCTTGGTCTGGGGCTGTTTGGCTGCCAGTGGCATCAATGCACTGCACGAAGTTGACGGTGAGAGGAGGACTACTTGCAGATTGTTCGACTTACAGGAGAACTGTACTTTTGGGGGGAATTTTTCCCATCATTGTGAGACGGGAACACTCTTTTTCTCGTTATTATGCTTTTTAATTTGTAATATTCAGCCTGTACACAGCTAACAATGTAGCTAATGTGAGTCGAAAAAAGCCCTCTTAAAAACATTGAAAACCCGCCAACAATATTTATATATGTCATAATTAATTAAGTATTAACAACATTTTATTATAAGAGCTAACGCTGAGGAACTACTTTTAGTGGCGCTTTGTGTTATAAATCATGCCTCTCACTTAGTAGAATGTTGTGGTCGTAAACGGAGAGATTGTTAATTCTTTTTATTTAATTCAGACCTCAAGTAAATGCGAGAGACACGAGTGAGGATTTTGATGAATTCATCATCCAAATGGAACTAAAGGTCTAGTGCTGAAATATATAAACATCCAATCAGACAGGCTTGTAGG